>NC_057813.1:445043204-445070396 GCF_018294505.1 Triticum aestivum
AGTTGAATGACGATGCCAGGGGGGCTGGTTTGCCAGACTGAAGCAAAACCAGAGCGCGGACAGAGGTGTAGTCTATGCCATGCATGCAGAAATCATCGACGGCACACACATCGCCGAGGAAGGCCAAGGCGAAGCGGATGCTGTCGTTGTGCGAGAGCTCGTCCGGAAACTCAGAGACCTCAATCTCCGCGAGGTCAGTGAAGACAGCAATGGAGCGATAGACGTGCTCGACCGGCTCAATCTGAAGCAGTCCCAAGGAAAAGTGAACGCGACATGCTTGTCCTACGGTCCCAACCATATTCTTTTGTTCAATAGTACAAGTGTAGATGTTCACACTACGCGCACGTACACTCAACCATATATATGAACGCACGCGTGCACACCTTATCACTATGAATATGTTTGAGATATTGAGACGGCACAACATTTTAAGATTGATAAAATCACATACGCCTTTTTAGTCGACAGGAACATCTCCTTCCACTGAACACGTATCGTCGGAAGGGCTCAAATAAATCTAGAAAAATATGTTCACTAGTGCTAAGTCTAGGACTTGAACTCTGGTAAATTGGTTTCATCATAAAGAACCTAAGCATATGAGCTACACTCAGCTCGCGGTCCCAACCATGTCCTGGAAAGCATCAAACACCTCACCATTTTTTTTCCCACATGAATTACTAAAACAGAAAAACTATTTCGGGGGGGATCTGTTGTGTTGATTGCCGTTCACGTTGCAAGCAGGATCAAAGTCGTCCGCCCTCAAAAAAAAAAAAACAGCCGGTTCCTAGGGAATGATTCCTCGATCTGGGACCTCTCCAAATCAAACGTCAGCGCTATATTTGGGTCCTGATTTTGACCTTTTATCTCGCAAAGAGTGGACATGGCAAGTATGTTCTGGTCTCAAGGCGTGTACAATGTTACTATCTTAGCTACCAGATAATCGTTAGGAACAAAGACGATATTTATCTTACTTGTCTTCTTTCATTCACACATTTTATAATTTTAATTTTAGGACCGCAATACTGACCGAACGTCAGTGGATCGATGACAGATCGTATGAATCGTTCCCGTGGGAGGGGGAACGAACAAACGATTTGTTCGATGTGAATCGAGGGAACCCCTATTTGACGCTCTTTGCGTCAAATTGGCGGCGCCACGCACAGGGGGCAGCTCGACTGGGCTGGCCCATGAAGCGGGTGGGGATTCGAACTGGCGACCAACAAGTTGCTAACGTGCCCACGTAGCCACTCCGATAGAATAGTTTAGTTGGCTATAGAGCAACGCACAACTTAAAGTATTAAAACCTGACTTGTGTACTGTAGCCAATTACTGCAGAGAACCCGCAATTAGTTGCTGCGTTGTTTTTTAAAGTGTAATTTCTTTTATTGCGTGTATTTTAAAAGTGCGCACATTCTTTGAATTAATGAAAAAAATTTAGAGACCGGAACATATTTCGAATATGTGAACAACAAAATTGAAAAGGCAGAAATTGTTTTTGAAAAACATGAACCATTTTTTGAATTTTGGAACAAGTTGGGCAGACATTTAAACCATGAAGATTTTTTTAATTCGTGAACCAATTATGAAATTCAAAACAAATATGAAAGTGTGAACATTTTTTAAATTTGTGAAAAATATTGGAAAAATGGAACATTTCATGATATTCCAAACAAAAATTTGAAACCATGAACATTTTTTGAATTGCTGAATATAAAAAGTAAAATGGAATATTTCATGAAATTATGAACAAAAATTTGAAAGTGCGAACATTTTCCGAAATTCTTGAACTTTTTTTGAATTTTTTACCGAATTTTAAAGTCGTGAACATTATTTGAATTTTTGAACAAATTATGAAATTCTAAAAAAATATGAAAGCGTGAACATTTTTTGAATTTGTGAACAAATATTTTAAATACTGAACATTTCCTGATATTCCAAACAAAAATTTGAAACGCGAACATTTTTTGAAATTTGGAAGTTTTTTTTTGAAACTCTGAACAAAATTTGAAAATAAAAACATTTATTAATTTTATGAACAAATATTTAAACAGGAACATTTTTTGAAACACTCGAACAATACTTCAAACATGAAGAGTTCATGAGAAATTAATAATTTCTAAAAACATTAACCTTTTTTGAAACACGAACACTTTATGAAGTCATGAACAAATTTTGAGAATGCGAACAATTTTTGAAAGATGAACAATTGCCAAAATAATAAACGAATTTTGTAAGCAGAGAATTTTCTGAAAATTCCTGAATATTTCTTAAACACGAGCATTTAAAAAAAACGAGAACATATTTCGAAAATTAGAAACAAAAATTTTAAAATTCCAAACAAAATTTGAAAACACGAACATTTTTGCCAATTCTGTACATTTTTTTAAAGCACGAATATTTTCCAAAAAATGCGAACATTTTCTAAAAAAGAAAAATAAAATTGAAAAACGAAAAAAAGAAAAGGAAAAACGATCATTTTTTGAATTTACAGAACAAAATTTTCAAATTGAGAACAAAATTTGAACATAAATATTTTCTAAAAGTACGAACATTTTTTGAATCTTGAGAACAAATTTTGAAACGAAGAACAAATTTAGACAATTTCTTAAAGCATGAACATTTTTTGAATCTTGAGAACAATTTTATGAATGAAAAGAACATTTTTTGAACAAACTTGTTCACGAACATATTTCAAAATTTTGAACATTTTTATAAAAGCGCGAACATTTTTTTGAAAGAGAAAACATAAACTTGAAAAACAAAAAAGAAAAGTAAAAGAAACAGAAATAGAAAAAGAAAGGAAAATAAAAAACCGGTTCAGGAACCTTCTAGAAGGTTCCCAAAACCGGAAAAAACCCAGTTGGAAACCTCTGGAAGGTTCCCAAAACCGGGAGCGCTGGAACGGTTAAACGGGCCGGCCTGTTGCGTCGCTGCTCGGTCGCTCGCCTGTGCGAAGCGCCGGCAGTTTGACGCACCGAGCGGCATATAGGATTTTCCGTGAATCGACACCCAGCGCGAACCCTTCACACCTTCCTGTCAAATGCACTTGGTAAGTAAAAAATTGGGCCCAAAAAAGGCCCAACTTTAGCACAATGAAAAACATGCCGTAAAAATCATTTGTTTGCCTTCGACTTAGTTAACTAAAAACATACAAAACTGCAGTCCTTTTATAATTAAAAATCCAAGTTTTCTGCCACATATAGCAATATTTCGACTTGAGATTTGAACATAAAAAAAACAATCTGTCATAAGATGAAAAATAACAAAATTGCCATCATGCCATAAGAAAAATACATTTTTTTTGAAATTTACAGCTGCCTTTGAGAATATAAGCAACCAGCTAGTGGCTGTCTTTGTACATAAAGTTTACTAAAATTTAAAAATATCTAATACACACGAAAAAGTAGCCATGGTGGTTGTATGCAGAATGCTATCCATGGAATGTTACAATTTGCCATGCATGAGAAACTAAATAAGACTATGCCAGAACCTAGAAGTTGCCATTGTTTCAAATAAGATAATGGCAAAAAATTGAAAGAAGAAAAATGGTCTAAAGAGGAATAAAATTTGCCATGGCCTAAAAAGAACAAATTTCGTACACCATGGCAACTTTCTATGACCTGTCTTTCCAAAAAAATAATAATCATTTTTTGTATATATGTGTAAGCACGCTGGTGTGTTATGTACATTAAAATTTAGTAAAAATTTATTGAGACAAAACCCTGACTTACCTGAGTGATAAATAGTGGTGATTGATAATGGCAACTTTAAACAGTGTGTGAAATCCATGATTTATAGGTATTCCCTAGATTGATGACAATTCTATTACTTATAGCATGAAAACTTTTTTGTATTGTTTTGGAGAAAAAATGTAGGAGGCTTGGGGCAAGATAACCTTAGTTTTTTCTCCACATGTCCCATCTTGATTATGATCTTATCTATATGAACTTGTGCAAGCAAAGCAGGGGTGTGGTGGGTTAGGGGCAGAGCGAGAGATCGGGTGGCGCGGGGAGGAGGAATAAGCATATCAGGCGGGGGTGGTTGGGCTCGTCACGCTTGTGCCTTGCATGCGAATGGTACAACGCTGATCATTGTAGTGCGTGGGGGGAGTGTTAGCGTGTGAAAGGTTAGCCGTGCTGTGATCTTAGGAGAGTGACCGATCGCACCCTATTAGGGTACTCACCAATTGCATTAGATAATAAATTTTCTCTTCAAGTTAACAATAAAAGATACAAATACCACTGCAATTCTGTAAATAATTTGCACAATGCATGTCCATGAAATTAGATTTTTCATCTATTGTTACTTTATTTTTTCTAAAGCAAACCAACTCCGCTATCTTTATGGATGTGGCTAGCTCTCGTTTAGATGAGAATTAACTAAATCACATTCAACTAACATCAATATATAATATTGTTTTGTTATTTTTATCCCGCTTTTATTTCTTATTCCTTTTTTTATTGCTTCTCCATTTTTTTTGCATTTTTTTAGAAAATACGTAAGCTTAGCTGTATGTGGCCGATGGACATGCAGTTTGCGCGACGGTTGAGATGTTGTTGCGCATAGTTGAGGTACATACTAGTATAGTTGCTTATGATGTGAAAAAAGAAAAAAAAAGTAAGAAACGGAAGGGCATGCAACAGCAATTGCGCGTGATTGATGAACATGCAGCCGCATACAGCCCATAGACGTGTAATTACAGTCGGATGCAGACATACAATGCAGTTGCGTGCACCTACAATTGTACGCTGTGTGAAAAATAAAGAAGATAAAAACAAAATTACAGGAAAAAAACCCAATCAGATGACATAGCTGTTAGATGGCATTTTATTATTTTCTATATGAAAATTATCAAATCCATATCTCTCCCATAAAAAAAGCAAATCCATATCTCAATGTGTCTCCTGGTCCTTGGAGAGATGGAGTTTATTAATCCAGGTCACAGGTCCTGTGGTGCAATAACTTAAGAGTCAGGAGCGACTTACTTTTTTGTTTACATAGTACAACAACAGATGCTCACATACATGTGCATACACCCCTATGAGGCTATGAACACATACATGTACACTTTATCTTTATGAGCACCTTCGAGATTTTGGGCCGAGGCAGCATCTTGAGATTGATGAAGTCATTGTAGACGTCTTTGTAGTCGAAGATACACTCTTCTCTTACTGAACGAACATCGTAAAAAGACTAAATAAATCCAGAAAATACGAGAATCGGTGTGCCAAGTCTAAGACTTGGACCCTGATGAGTTGAAAAGCAACCTACTTCGTCAATGCCGCATACTTCATCAGCGAGGGAATGGGTGAAGGTGGGGGGCCGCATCGTTCGGCGTCGCCGGCCTGGGCTCTGGCTCCCCGACCTATCCCCGCCTGGCTCCACAGTCGCTGCTACAGATGCCTCGTCCCTGGCTACCGTGCTATGGTTTGTAGAGATCCCATCCGATGCTCTCGTTGCTTAGAGAACGGTCATCGTGCGCGCGACTACAACAACCCATGGCGTCCTCTCAGCTCGTTCGCATGTCTTGTCTTCCCGCCCATCTCTCGTCTCGGCACCCGCTATCGTCAACCTCCTCCTCCAAGAGAGGGCCAAATGAAGATGCCAAGAGTGGGTCTTGGGCATCTGCGGTTCCTGCTTCCGCTAGCCCGACAACCCCATCCGTTGTGGTGCTTCAGACCGCTCTGGATTGATCAGACTAAGTAACTTCAAGGCTGGCAGGCACGAATTGAGAGCTTCCTGGAGTGGGCAGAGGTTGTTTTGAGTAGGCTCTCCCTTGTGCCGGCTACGTTACTGGCCATGCAACAACCTCTTGGTGTGGCCGCTGTTGGCTCCACGGAGGACCAGGGGGCAGAGCCCTATGTTTGTTTCTCTCCTCGTGTTTGGGGCAATTCACCATCGATGGCTGCTTCTTTGTTGTGTTGCCTACCGCTGTGGGCGAGGCCGGGCTTGCGACTCCGGTGCTGCAGCTCATTCCCGAGCGATTGAAGGTGGACTCATCGACGACTTTGTGTGAGGTACAAGTTTCATCTCTATCATGTGAGCAACTAAAGGCGTCGAAGTCCATTGTGCCGATGGTTCTTGTGGTGGAGGTTTCCGGGGTTGACAACAACTATATAAAGAAGTACAATGAGTTCTACAACTTTCTTGACAAATGGGTGGCTGATAAGCCCGGATCTGGTGACTCAAGTGGCTGCCTCCTGAAGGAGAAACCCAATAGGAGAAAGCAAAGAGAAACAAAAGCAAGAAGGGGGACACCATTCGAAAGGCGCATGTGATTCCGTGATGGAGGGTGCTCCATTTTTATCGTGGTCGATGTTCTTGTTTGGAGCTCCGTTATTTTGTACATGTGTCGAGGTTTGCGGCTGTGCTGCGTTGGGAAGAGCCCATATGTGGTCACATTGTTTCGCATGGTGTGAGTAGTACGACTTTGGGTTGTTTGTATCGGTTTTCGCTCAGTTTTTTTAAAATTAACTGAGCAACTCTTTTTTTCTTAGTTAATCAATAAGGTAAATCTTTTGCCTCCATTTTGAAAAACAAAGGCACTTGTAGTCTGGTGTTCCATGCGCACACAAAGCGCGTTGATGTGGATTTCCACTTTGTGCCGTAAAGTGTTGCCGCGAAGGCGTTGTAAGTTCGGTTTACTTAGTCAACTAATCAGAGGGCCGACATATCTACCAAGCCTATATCAGTACGTAGGTCCACTTTGAGGTGTATATTTTTTAGGTTGAATTGTAGGTGAACATTGTATTTGTTTAGTATGGTCACGATTTGTCTTGGACGTCAAGCCTACATCAGCAGGTTGATTTTGATGGGCATTGCTTAAACAGTTTAAAGGTTACCACTTTGTATAAGTTTTTTTAGGCATTGCAATATGGACTACATATCAAGCAAATAAGTGAATTTACACTTTAAACTACAGTCTATATACATCCGTATATAGTCTATATTAAAATCTTTAAAAAACTTATATTTAAAAACAGAGAAACCAGTAGTCATGATTTTTCTAGGACGTCAGAACAGTGTGACGACGCAATCGACACCCTTCACGTCAACCGAACATCACAGTGAGCGCATGCGTGTCACGCCAGCAGACATTCGCACGGGATATACTGGGTTTCTCCAAAAAAAAAGAAAGTTGGAGGCTTGTCTAAGTTGTTAGTATAGCATCAACCTTGGTCATGGTATGAACTTTCCTTAGTTGCTATCTCTGACGCACGAACGACCCTGGCAATGTAACCTTACGTTGCGGTGTGTTGTTTATCGCGCATAGACAAGGAGAACCATGCATGCTCCGTCCCTGATTTTGTCTTCATTACATGCATTTGGCAATAAATCACCATTCGAGATTAACCCTCTCGCCCACAGGATGAGCTTCATGCTAGTCTCCGTTGATTCACGTAAGAATTCTCTCAACACTAGTGTATAGCACGACGCTGCAAGCCCTGCAAACAATACGTCATTAGCTCTTAGTTAGTTTGCAGTTGCAGTTGCACCAATGGTTCCACCATCAACGAAGTCCATCGACTTTCCTCCTCCGCTACCGCTACCGCTACCGTGGGATTATGACCCGCCGGGGTATGAATCACCGCCGATAAGTCCCTGGTATCCGCCACCGCCGCCGTCTTCAGATTCAGATAATGGATGGGTACTCGTGGTATTGCTCGTCTTCGTCTTCGTAGTCTGCATGATCGGAGTCATTTTAAGGGTTTACCGCAGCACGCAAGCTCATGCTGAGGCAGCGGCTGAAGCAGCTGCGGCCGCTGCCGCTCGAACGCGAGAGTTGCCGCGGCCGCTGCCGGGGCTGGAATCCCTCTGGCAACGTGATGAGGTGCGGCTGCCGAGAACCCGTGCTACCAACTCGGGGGCCCGCGCTACAAACCCGACGGCCCGCCTCCCGGCGTTCAAGTACAACCGGTCCGTGAAGCACAACGTGACGGGTGGAGGAGAGGAAGCGGCGACGTGCTCCGTTTGCCTGGGCGTGTTTCAGCTAGGTGAGACGGTGCGGCTGTTGCCGGCGTGCATGCACCTGTACCACATGGAGTGTATCGACCCGTGGCTGGACGCGCATTCTACGTGCCCGATCTGCCGCTCGGACGCCGACCCGACGATGGACGGCGCTCGCCCACCTCCCGTTTAATCTTTTTGCTATTAATAAAAAAGGCTACGATCCTTTCAAATTCAGATTCTTTTGTTTCTATATTAATGTGGATGTAATATTCAAATGTTGGATGATGCAAAAAGTGATCATTGGATGGAAAGTTCTGAAGGATATCAAAATGGTGAACATAGTGGCCGTTAATACTATGAATTGGTATTTAATGATACTTTGGTTGCCATGAGAACACTATTAATGATGGCAAGTGGTTGTTAGTACAAGTATGGTCATTAATGGCTTGGGGTTAACAGCGACACACCATAACGTCGTACAAGAATAAGACCACAAAAACATAATCAGTTTATGGTCGTTATAATTTAACAACGGAGCCTATTACGACCATCAGATTGTGGTCGTTAAGGCCTTGTATAATGGGAGGTGCTTGGAGAAATAAACCAGAATTTCCTTAAGCACCGGTGCTTATTTGTACAGGATCGGATAGACACTTAACTAAGCGTCTTTCCTATAGAAATAGGCACCGGTGCGTCAGAAAAAACCCGGTTTATTTTTCTAAGCATCTCCCATTGTACAAGGCCTAATGACCTTAATGACCACATGCTGACTTTTAACGAGCACATATACCATCATTAAAAACCGTTTTCCTAGTGTTCCTAGTGGTGCTAGATACAAAAGAAAAATACATTGAAAAAAAAAATGAAATTTACAACTGCCTTTGAGAATATAAGCAACCAGCTAGTGGGTGTCTTTGTACAAAAGGTTTACTTAAATTTTAAAATATCTAATCAGCAAGTACTTCTTGCCATACATGCAATGTTACAATTTGCCATGCATCAGAAACTAAAAAAACTATGTTTGAACCTAGAAGGTGTCGTTGTTTCAAATAAGACGATGGCAAAAAACATTGAAAGAAGAAAAAAATGTGAAAAGTCTCAAGAAAAAGACATTGAAAACGATAATTTGCAAATAATGAATTGTTCTGATCTAAGAGCAACTCTAGCAGACCCAGCAAAACACGCAGACCCGTAAAATTCCGGCGAGTATGCGGGCTCGGCCCAATTTTTCGGCCAAAACAGAGCCCGCATACTCGCCCGGCCCGCAAAAAATTTGCCGCGGCCCGCAAATCGCACGCCCCGACCGCTATATCTACGGTTCCGCGGTTCGTTTGTGGGTCGAAACCCTATCCCCTGCCGCCGCCGAGCCACGCGATTCCCCACCCCCTTCTCCACATTTCTCGCAGCCGGCGACCACCTCCGTGCCTCCAGCCATCATGTGGGGACACATGTGGAGCTTCGGACGCAGCTCCGGCGGCGGAAGCGACCTGGAGCGCGAGCGGCGCGTCCGGTCGGACGGCGCGAGGAAGCGTGGGGCCCGGAAGTGGACCAACCGCGGCCTGTCGCTGCCGGCGAGCTTCCGGCGGAGCGGGACGGAGGAGTATGACCGCCTGGCGCGCGTCCTTCTCCCCCGCGAGATCTTCGTACGCCGGGAGCTCATCCTCCTCCGGCGCGGGCCTTCTCCCCGTGATGAGGGAGTGGTCGGAGAACGAGGAGGAGCCGGACGAGTTCGACTTTGTCCCCGTCAAGGAGGAGCCTGAGGAGCCCGCTCCGCTCGGCCGCCACGGATTCGTCGGGCCAGAAGACTACGTCGCCGACTTTGACGCCGTTGCGGCCGCCATCACCGAGCGGAGCGTGCGCGAGGAGGCGGAGCGCCGACGCCACGCCGAGGAGCTCGAAGACCTCCAGTGGCGGCAGGTGGTCGCCGCCAAGGAGAAAGACGAGGAGTGGCGCCGCACCCGTGAGGAGCAGAGGGCGAAGTACGTCGACCTTTGTAGCTCCGGCGAGGAGGATTGGGCGTCCTTCTCCTCCACGGCGTCGTCCATTTGCCGCGACCTCGCCGCCGTCAGATCCGACCCCCTCTAGTACTAGTATTAACGTAGTATGTAATATGAACTATGTTGTAGTGTGTTGATCATGTAAAATCTATGTAGTATGTAATGAACTACTCCGTCAACGAGGTGCAATTTCTCCCACGAAAGTGTTTTTTAAAATTATGCAGTTTTAGATGCGGGTCTTGTTCGGCCGCGCTAGTTTTCGACCCGCAAACGCAATCTTTGTGAAACGCACACGCGTTTTGCGGGTCAAATTTTTACGGGGTCTGCTAGAGTTGCTCTAAGAGGAATAAATTTGACATGGTCGGGCGTGACTCGGTCCTCTGCCCGGCGCTCCCTTCCAATGTGATTGCGCTGCTGCTCACCGTTGAGTCGGCGGCTGCCCGCTCGGGCCACCTTGCTGTCTGCAAGTATGGAGAGGGAGATCAAAACCACCTAAAATCAAGACCAAAACCATACTATAGCAACTTTCTACGACCCGTCTTTTCAAAGTGTCTTCATTTTTTGTATATATGTGTGAACACATCAGTGTGTCGTTATGTACTTTAAATTTTAGTAAAACTAGTTGATTCCCCGCGCGTTGCAGCGGGACGATTTGCACCAATCAGCTCATGTGAGAGAATCACATTAAGAAAGAAAGGAAGAAACAAAAGTGATTTTTTTTTTGCTAACCTGCATGAAAGGATTAACCAAGATTAACAGTAAGCCATCTCCATCCAATGTATATCTGCACAATTATAGACAAAGAAGTACAAAAAAACATCATATATTTAACTCATGGGATTTGGAGTGCTTACCGAGCAATGTGAGGCCATTTGGAGATGATCATCGTCTTTACTAATGCAGACAACATATTAGCCATCCCCGCAAAAAAAGGACAACATATTAGCCAAGACATGTTCAGCCTAAATAACTCGATCAGATCCAAAATATATCTGAGAGTTGTTCCAAGAATGAATGGAACAGCAAGTGGCGGCTGGAGAAGATCAATTCAATGATAAATCCACAAACAAAATCTTTAGTGGTAGAACGCTGCCTCCATGCCCAGACATAAAGTTGACCATACCTCTAAAATCTTCGTCGTTGAATCATAGCAGGCCAGTGAAATTAAAGACTGCCTTAATCATAGCTTTGGTGGTTGCAGCAAGGCCAAGATGCATTTTTTTTTAGAGAGAGAGGACATTTACGCCTCATGTATTCATCATACATCAAACAGGACAGCACATACGCGCATAGACACAAAGAAGGAAATAGAAATCTTCAGACCCAGCCACCGAAGCAACATGAACCCCATAGAAATACAAAACAGGCCGGCCGATCTCCGTCTGCTCGAGCAGCCGCCGAGAAACCATCATCTGCATCGCCATCAAAGGCTTTGGAGGCCGCATGTATGTCCTGTTCTAGCGAAGAGTAACAGAGATTGGGTTCCAGCGCATCGGTCGGGGATAATCCCCACAGACTGGATTGCCCATGCCTCCACCAATACTCTAACTCAGCGGAGATGCGAAGGATTGCCGCAAACCTCGTCCCCAAAATAGGGACTGAAGTCCCAGCAACGGCCGCCTCGCCGGGAGAAGCCACCATCGCCGGCGCGGCTTCCAACGAAGAGAACCACCATCACAGACTCCGGTCAACCGGATCCGCGATACAAAAGGCCTCCGGCTCCTCGTCGGCACTGTATCTGATGCCGTACGGACGGGAAGAAGCCCGGCCATCCCGTGACGATGAGGGACACCACACCCCTAAACCTAACCCTATGTACACCTCCATGATGGGATCCCAGTTCCTCTCAGGCGCTCGGCACTGAATCGGCCGCGGGAAGTGAAGGGAAACGCTGGATCCGCCCGCTGGAAGGCACCTCCCTCGAGTCGCCCTTTTTTCGCCCCTCTGTAGTGTAGCACGGGAGAGGCCAAGAGATTTCAGGCAGTTGCCTCATGCGTCCCTTTGGAGCCGAGGAGCCGAGGAAGCTGAGACAACTTGAAAGCATTTAGTCTCCTGGGCCGCCCAACTCAGTCTCCCTCACGATAGGGTTTCTTCCTCCCGGGGCGATTGAGATCGCCGCCGTTGAGATTGGGATTTCCCTGTCTGCGCCACCAATCCCCGACCCTTTTTCCTTCGTTCGGACGACGCTGCTCGCTGATCGAAGTAGGGTTGTGGGAGGCGGAGAAGCTAGGGTTTTGCAGCAAGGCCCGGTTTTGATCGGGTTAGGGTTCTGAGATCATGCCGTCGGTGGGAGCCTCTGGGTCAGCCTCAGCGGAACCGGCGGATACGGACGAGGTAGCAGCACTTATGGCGGAGCTCGGCCTGCGGGAAGAGGATCTCGATGATGTGGTCTATGATGAGAAGGAGGCGCCGCCGGAGGAAGCTCGCTGGATTGCGCTTGCTAGGGTTCATACGACAAAAACCTACAGTCAATATTGGTTTTTCAGGAATATGAGGGCTGCGTAGGATCTAGCCCAAGAAGTCAAGTTCAAGCCGCTTGAAGAAAATTTATATACTATACAATTCTCATGCTTAGGGGATTGAGAACGAGTCACACGGGATGGACCGTGGCACTTCAGGGGCGATGCAGTGATACTGAAGCCATATGATGGATTGGCAAAACCATCCACGGTTCAGCTGGACACAATTGAGATATGGGTTCAAATACATGATGTGCCTCCTCTATATGCTCATCTTGTACCGCCTCTAGCTTCAAAAATCGGTGAAGTTCTGTATGCTGAACCGCAATCGCAAGATTTCTCGGGGAATTTTCATCGGGTCTGGGTTCGGATTGACATCAATAAGCCACTGAAGAATGTTGTCTCAATGATAAGGGAAGGGAAGCGCCAAATATATAGAGTGAAATACGAGAAACTCCCGGACTGGTGTGCGGTCTGCGGGATGATGGGCCATCTTTTCAAAGAGCATGGCAGTGGTATTCATCCACCTTCTGCTCTGGTTTTTAAAGATCTCAGGGCGTCATGGGTCATGCGCAGCGTACAGGGCCCTGGTGGAGGTCGAGGTCACCGAGGAGGTCGACGGGGTGGACGTGGAAACGCTCCTCGCTCAGGTGTAAATGCTGGCAATGTTGAAGAAGATGATCTGACATCGGGCGCTGACCTGGATATGACCGAGGCAGAGGACAACAGGAAGAGACACCCGTCAGAGGCGCCTCATGCTCCTAGTTCATCTAATACAGCCGGATGGGGGGAGATGTTGCAGCTTCCAGCACCCCCACTTGATCCCCTTAGCCCGAGTAGCAAGCAAGACCCGAAGCAGCCAAGGATAAATTCAGAGTCAAATGAAAGGATAGAGGAAAATATGGGCAGCCATGGCAAAACTGTCTCATCTTTGGCGGGCTCCTTCGAGGAGCGCCGCCGGGCCCAATGAATATCTTCTGTTGGAACTGTCGTGGCGTGGGTAAAGCCGCGACAGTTCGAGAACATCGCGATTTCGCGAGGCAATTTACCCCTACCCTCTTTTGCATTGTTGAAACACAGATGGATAGCACGAGGGTAGAAGCTATGGCTGGCACTTTGGGTTTTGATAGCTCCTACGCTGTTAGCAGTCAAGGGAGAAGCGGAGGGATTGGTTTGTTCTGGAACAACTCAGTTGTGGTGGAGATTCTGGGATACTCGGATTATCATCTTGATGTTTGTGTTGAGGAACAGGGTAGTGCGAAGTGGAGGATGACGTGTGTTTATGGTGAGGCGCGAACTCATTTGAGGCATCAAACTTGGACAACCTTGAAGAACATTGGCACTTTGAGTGATCTGCCTTGGCTCTGTATTGGTGATTTTAATGAGGTTCTACGTCCAGATGAACACCAAGGTGTGGGGCAGCGCAGCAACGCCCAGATTCAAGCGTTTAGAGAAGTTTTAGATGTATGCATGTTGCTAGACTTGGGCTTCAGAGGTAACGTGATGCGGAGCATCCTTCCATCATCCCCATGGACTCTACATCAACACATCCAACCCCACAAGGACCTATGACTCGAGCACGTGCAAGAGCTCTCGAAACCGAGGTGACATCACTCCTCTCACAATTCCCTTTCGATTCACATGAGACATGGTCACTACCTCAAACGGAAATGCTATGCATACTCAGGTACCAAGGAGTCACCCATGAAGGTGATAGGAAGCAAGGAGAATCGGAAACGGAAGACATGCATGAAAACGGAGAGGAGAAAGCAACAAGGACCAGAGAGGCCGGACGATCCGGACGGAGGCCCGGACGATCCAGACAGAGCCCGGATGATCCGGACCCCGGCCCGGACGATCCGGCTAAATCAACCGAAGGCAACAGAAGCCCTCCCCCGAAGCCGGACCATCCGGGCCCCGTCCCGGATCATCCGAACCCCGCCCGGACGTCCGGACCACCAGCCGGACATCCGGCCCTGCGCGACCGCCAGCCGACCCTCCGGCTCATCCGGGCCTCCACCCGGATCATTCGGACCAGCCCGGATCATCCGGATCCCCGTCCGGATCATCCGGCCAGCGCCTGCGCGCGCGTGTTGGGCTGAGCCCATGTACCCCTTCGCCCCCAACTCTATATATAGGACCCCATCTCCTCACTTTGAGACTCAGCATTGTATTAGCTCATATTTGTGTGAGAGCCTTTGCTCATCCACTTGGTTACTTCTCCACGGAGATCAGGACCTCTTCGGAGAAGATCCCCCAGCGGATTCAAGACCCCTATCTAGGGAAGAACATCAAGGCCTCCTCTTGGAGATGAACGGTTCCTTTGTATCCTTACCTTTGTTGACTTTGTATCTTGTGGATCTCTTATGTGTGTGGTGATCTAGCACTTGTGTGATCGATTCCTTGTTGGTTGAGTGATTCTCTCTCGTTTTCCCCGTGTTCCCCCTTGTGCTTCCGCGTGTTCTTTGTGATTCCTCCGTAGGATCCCCTCCAAACGTGAAAGATCGACGCTATAGGGTTCCACTCTACATCATATGGTATCATGAGCCACGTTGATCACGTTTTTGGAGCCCCTACCCTGTGTTTTCTAGCTTGATTTTGTTGTTTTCGTCCTAAAATCCGAAAATCCCCACAAAAATACCCCCCAAATTTTTTTTGTGATTTGTTAGTTTTGATGATGTTTTGTTGTTTTTGATCCGTGGATTCGGTGTGTAACTCGTGGATCTTGCTTTTCCCCACCCTCTCCCCCTCGAAATCCATCCAAAATCCCCGAAATCGTCAAATTTCTCCCCGTTTTCGCGTTCTTCCCGAGCAGTTCCCGTGCGTGGTTGACCTGCCTGGATCATCCGGACCAAGTCCCGGATCATCCGGACGTGCCCGGATCATCCGGCTCCTGGCCTGGATCATCCGGCTTCCTCTGCCGAAACTGCACTTGTGCAGTCCCCCCTCCACCACCACCACCATCTACACCTTCATACCTCCTCCCCACCCCATCCACCACCAATTCCACTTGCCAAACCCCAAGACACAACCTCCGTACTACCATTCGAATTTGAGTTGAGATTTCCGTGTCCTATTGTGTTTCGGCTATTTAGGTGCGGTGAGACTTCGACAACACTCGCTCATCTTCGTCGACTACTCATATTCGCTACGGACCGTAACTTCGACGACATCTTTGTCATACCTTGCAATTGCATTGATAACCATCATATACCATCTTTTGCGTTGCTTACCCATCGAGACTAGCCATTGAGTATTGCCGGCAACGTGACTTGTGCACATTAGTTGCATACACCATATCATACATACCATCGAGGTGCATATCTCAGAATCAACTTGTGTGTCACAAAGTTGTCATCGCATACACAATTGCTATCTTAGTTCGTCAAGTTTGCATAAGAAAAGAGCTCAAAAGAGAAAGAGCCACTCAAGCTTTTAAGCAAAGAGGAAAGATAAGCAAAGAGCTTATAAGCAACAAGCATAGCATCATACAACATTAAGATTATCATATAAGATCATCTTGGATCATTGCACCGAAATACCATACATTTAGCATACTTGGGATAGAGATCGTTGCATTTTTGCCTAGTAGGTTGTGCACAAGCTCCGTATCCGCCTATTGTGCAATCGTGCTAGCGTCTCTCTAGTATTGTGCAACAAGAGCATTTTCGCGGATTCCACATTTTGGCTCACTTTTGGTTTGCACAATCCCATTTATCTATTTGCGTGTGCGTTTCCGTGTACCACTACTTGCTTGGTCTACTTGTTGCATATGCAAATTTGCGAATCTTCTTCAACATTTTTGAGTCAAGCTAACGATTGCAATCAATTTTGTGCCACCATCCTAACCAAGATCCACCAAAAGTTTTTACTTGTGTAGGTGTGAGAATCGACAAGGATCGGTACCAATAGTGCTATTTCATTGTCCACATTTGAGTGAACTTGATTCATCTTCAACTTTGGTCAAATGTACATTGGTATTCGTTCTTCTCCTTCTACCACTCACAATTTGCTTGAAATGATGGATAGGCCAAGTTCTTCTACAAATCCACTCTTCATCGAGCAAGACGACGACATGTCATCATACGTCACCAAGAGCCACCTCTTTGGCGCACAACGAGCTCTACATCAAGAGCAACAAGCAATGAGCGAACGCATCGACAACCTCTCCACCGACTTGCGACTCTCCGAGCAACGTACAAGAGACTACTTCGACAACAAGCTCGACGCGCACAAGAAAGAGAACGATGCAATAATGGACGAGATCCGCGCCTTGTTGGTGAACCGGCGTACTTCTACTTCCTCACACTCAAGACGGAGCCACTCAAGTCGCCACTCCGACGACTCCTTCTCTGACACAAGTACACCGTCATCGAACACTCTTCGACGAGCCGCGCGTCAAGACCGTCATGCATCTCGCAACCCGCTACATGACAAGCATCCCCAAGAGCAAGTTGATGAACAAGTTCCTCGTCCTCAATTGAACCAAGTGGCGTTTGCTCAAGCTCAAGAACGACAACATCTTCGTCGCCAACAAGAACAAGAACGAGCGCGCCTACATCAAGAGCAACAAGATGCCGAGGCCCAACGTCTTCAACAACAACAACGAGAAGCACAAGCTCTTGAGGCGGAACGTGCCCTTCAAGCATCAAGTCGAGCTATCGCCAACCGCAATCGCGAAAGGCGCAATCAAGAAGAAGCCCTTCGAGAAGAAATACAAGAGAGGAACTACCATCCGCGTGCGCAACGTCAAGCCCCACAAGCTCCTCCACACGCTCCTCAAGCTCATCCCCAACCTCAAGGTCAACAAGAACAAGTCAATAATGGACTTCCTCCTCGCCAAGAGCAACATGAGGATGATTACCCTCCACGTCAAGAACGTCACCATCAACATCGACCTCAACACAATGAAGAACAACGCTATGGCAAGCTCAAGTTCACAATGCCCAAGTTCAATGGAACCAATGATCCCGAAGAGTACCTCTCATGGGCATTGAAGGTCGACAAAATCTTTCGTTTGCACAACTATGAGGAAGAGAAGAAGATCGCCATGGCATCACTTGAGTTCCAAGACTATGTGCTCATATGGTGGGAACAAGTCCTTGAGCGCCGACAAGCAAGAGGTGAACCTCCAATCACCACTTGGGCTCAAATGAAGGATGTCATGCGAGCACGCTTTGTACCCACCTACTACAACCGTGATCTCTTCAAGAAGCTACAACTCCTCAAGCAAGGAACAAAGAGTGTTGAAGAATACTACAAGGAAATGGAGATTGCCATGATTCGAGCCAATGTCACGGAGGATGATGAGCAAACAATGGCACGATTCTTGAATGGACTCAACCATCCCATCAAGAAAATCGCCGACTTCCAACCCTACTCCAACCTCATTGAGCTCGTGCATCAAGCTACAAAGGCGGAACGACAAGTGCAAGATGACTTCAAGTACGCCAAGTACTCATCCAGGACATACGGCTTCTCCAACAACCAAGCTTCAACAACTACTCCAACTTCGACGTCAACCAAGCCTTCTCCAAGCAACGACGACAAGTCAAGTTACAAGAAAACTTCCACAAGTTCAAGTCGTCCTCCTCCTACTACAAGAAACTTCAAGCCGTGTGCTTCATCATCTACTCCAACCGATAAGACCGTCAAGACAAGCTCCTTCAAGTGTTTCACTTGCGGCGGCCGAGGCCACAAGTCATATGAATGCACCAACAAGCGCACCATGATACTTAATGATGATGGCACTTACGACTCAATGAGTGAAGATGAAATGGAAGCTATTGAGCAAGTGGCCATGCACCGGCGCATCAACGAGGATGAAGATGATCAAGTCTTTTGTGATGAAGATACAAGTCCCGCTCTTGTTGTCTCCAAAGTCTTGACACTTCAACATCAACAAGAAGAAGACCAACGATGCCACATCTTCCACACAAAGGCCGGCATCAATGGACGATCCGTCAAGGTCATCATCGACGGAGGTAGTTGCCACAACTTGGCAAGCGAAGAACTATGCTCCAAGCTCCAATTGGTCAAGAAGAAACATCCGCAACCCTACAAGGTTCAATGGCTAAGTGACTCCGGCACTATACGAGTTGAGCATACGGTCCAAGTATCCTTCAAAATCGGTGCATATGAGGACACTTTGGAGTGTGATGTGGTCCCAATGACCGTTTGCCACCTCCTCGTTGGTCGGCCATGGCAATTCGACCGTGGTGTCTACCACAATGGGCGTACAAACCACTATAGCTTCAAGATGAAAGGCAAAGAATATGTCCTACGACCCATGTCTCCTAGTCAAGTGATAGCCGACAAACAAGCCACCAACCAAAGAGAGAAGAGTGAGAAAGTGAGCCACCAAAAAGTGAGTGAGAGCCACAAGCCAAATTTGAGCGCCTCTTCGCCTAGAGAGAAAAACCTCATACTATTCGCCACCAAACATGAGATGAGAGAAGTGTGTGAGAACCCATCGAGTGTGATGCACTTTGTCCTTGTGTGCAAGGATGGAGAACCAAAAACTAACACAACTCATGAGCTACCTTTGGTGTTTCAATCTCTTTTGCAGGAATTTCAAGATGTTTTCCCCGATGAGCTACCTCCGGGTCTACCTCCTCTACGAGGCATTGAGCATCGAATTGACCTCATTCCCGGAGCACCACTTCCAAACAAAGCTCCATACCGTGTCAATCCCGAAGAAACCAAGGAGATTCAATGGCAAGTACAACAACTAATCGACAACGGTCATGTACGTGAAAGCTTAAGCCCTTGTGCCGTTCCCGTTATTCTTGTGCCTAAGCCCGATGGAAGTTTCCGCTTGTGTTCCGATTGTAGACCTATAAATGCTATTACCATGCGCTATAGGCATCCCATTCCTCGCTTAGATGATATGCTTGATGAACTTAGTGGAGCCAACTTTTTCTCAAAAATTGATCTTAAAAGTGGCTATTATCAAATCTGCATTCATGAGGGTAATGAATGGAAAACTGCTTTCAAAACAAAATTTGGCTTATATGAATGGTTGGTTATGCCTATGGGTTTGTCGGAAGCTCCCGGAACTTTTGTGCGTCTCATGCATCATGTACTTCGTCCATACATTGGAATCTTTGTTGTGGTTTACTTCGATGATATTCTTGTGTTTAGCAAAACCATGAAAGAGCATCTTGATCATGTTAAGCTTGTTTTGCAAACACTTCGAAAAGAAAGTCTTTATGCCAACTTGAAAAAATGCACTTTTGGCGTTGACAAAGTGGTTTTCTTGGGTTTCGTTGTCTCTTCCAAGGGTGTCCATGTTGATGAAACTAAGATCAAAGCAATTAAAACTTGGCCCCAACCAACCAATTTGCAACAAGTGCGAAGTTTTCTTGGTCTTGCAGGTTTTTATCGTCGCTTTGTGAAAAACTTTAGCACTATTGCATCTCCTTTGCATGCTTTGAGTAAGAAGAATACTCCTTTTGTTTGGGGACCTTTGCAATCCAACGCTTTTGATGAGCTCAAGTCTTTGCTTACTCATGCTCCGATTCTTGCTTTGCCAAATTTTGACAAAACTTTTGAGGTTCATTGTGATGCAAGTGGTACCGGAATTGGCGGAGTTTTAATGCAAGAAAAACGAGTCATTGCTTATTTTAGTGAAAAATTCTCCGGTGCTCAACTTAACTATCCCGTGTATGACAAGGAATTGTATGCTTTAGTGCGTGTACTTCATATTCGGGAACATTATCTTAGACCTCATGAGTTTGTCATCCATACCGATCATGAAACGCTTAAATATTTGAAAGGTCAAACTAAATTGAACAAGCGTCATGCCAAATGGAGTGAATTTATTGAATCGTTCCCATATGTGATCAAGTACATTAAGGGCAAGGAAAATTTAGTTGCCGATGCACTTTCACGCATATGCACACTTGTCACCCAACTTGAGTTGAATGTTATTGGTTTTGAGCACATCAAAGAATTATATGCTAGTGATCCATCTTTTGCACCTCATTATGCTAAATGTTTGATGCATACATCTTGGGAACAATATTACCTCAAGGATGGTTATCTTATGAGAGCTAACAAACTATGCATACCCGAGTCTTCTCTTCATTTGCTCCTTTTGCAAGAGGCTCATGGAGGTGGACTCATGGGACACTTTGGACGCGACAAGACCTTCGCCACGCTCTCCAAGAACTACTTTTGGCCAAAGATGTGTCGAGACGTCTCACGATTCACCACAAGATGCTCAACATGCCGCAAAGCTAAGTCAAAAGCTCAATCTCATGGTCTTTACATGCCTCTCCCTATTCCTTATCAACCTTGGGAAGACATTAGCATGGACTTTGTACTTGGTTTGCCTAGAACTCAAAATGGAAAGGATTCCGTGTTTGTTGTTGTGGATCGATTTTCTAAGATGGCACATTTCATTCCTTGCAACAAGGTAGACGATGCTTCACATATTGCAAATCTCTTTTGTAGGGAAATCTTGCGCCTACATGGAGTACCAAAGACAATCGTCTCCGACCGCGACGTCAAGTTCTTGAGTTACTTTTGGAAGACCCTATGCGCGAAGCTCGGAATCAAGCTCTTGTTCTCATCCGCATACCACCCTCAAACCGACGGCCAAACGGAGGTGACGAACCGGACGCTCTCCACTCTACTTCGCGTGTTGATCAAGAAGAACATCAAGGAGTGGGAGATGTGTCTACCCATCGCCGAGTACGCCTACAACCGCGCAAGACATTCGACGACCGGCAAGTCCCCCTTCGAGGTCTTCTACGGCTTCAACCCATTGTCCCCATTGGACATTCTACCTCTACCTCTACAAGAGCGCACCAACCTCGACGCAAGTGCCCGTGCAAGCTACATCAAGAAGATGCATGAAGATACAAGAAACACCATCGAGCGCCAAGTACAACGACTAGAGACCAAGCTCAACATCAACAAGCAACCCATGATCTTCAACATAGGCGATCTCGTGTGGCTACACCTTCGCAAGGAACGCTTCCCCAACGAACGCAAGTCTAAACTACTACCCCGAGCCGATGGACCCTTCAAAGTGTTAGCACACTACAACAACAACGCCTACAAGCTCGACCTACCAAGCGACAAGTACAACGTGAGCGACACCTTCAACGTCAAAGACCTCTCGCCTTTCCATGGTGATGAAGATCTAGATCCGAGGTCGGATCCTTTCGAAGGGAGGGGATATGATGCGGAGCATCCTTCCATCATCCCCATGGACTCTACATCAACACATCCAACCCCACAAGGACCTATGACTCGAGCACGTGCAAGAGCTCTCGAAACCGAGGTGACATCACTCCTCTCACAATTCCCTTTCGATTCACATGAGACATGGTCACTACCTCAAACGGAAATGCTATGCATACTCAGGTACCAAAGAGTCACCCATGAAGGTGATAGGAAGCAAGGAGAATCAGAAACGGAAGACATGCATGAAGACGGAGAGGAGAAAGCAACAAGGACCAGAGAGGCCGGACGATCTGGACGGAGGCCCGGACAATCCGGACAGAGCCCGGATGATCCAGACCCCGGTCCGGACGATCCGGCTAAATCAACCGAAGGCAACAGAAGCCCTCCCCCGAAACCGGACCATCCGGGCCCCGTCCCGGATCATCCGGACACCGCCCGGACGTCCGGACCACCAGCCGGACATCCGGCCCTGCGCGACCGCCGGCCGACCCTCCGGCTCATCCAGGCCTCCACCCGGATCATCCGGACCAGCCCGGATCATCCGGATCCCCATCCGGATCATCCAGCCAGCGCATGCGTGCGCGTGTTGGGCTGAGCCCATGTACCCCTTCGCCCCCAACTCTATATATAGGACCCCATCCCCTCACTTTGAGACTCAGCATTGGATTAGCTCATATTTGTGTGAGAGCCTTTGCTCATCCACTTGGTTACTTCTCCACGGAGATCAGGACCTCTTCGGAGAAGATCCCCCAGCGGATTCAAGACCCCTATCTAGGGAAGAACATCAAGGCCTCCTCTTGGAGATGAACGGTTCCTTTGTATCCTTACCTTTGTTGACTTTGTATCTTGTGGATCTCTTATGTGTGTGGTGATCTAGCACTTGTGTGATCGATTCCTTGTTGGTTGAGTGATTCTCTCTCGTTTTCCCCGTGTTCCCCCTTGTGCTTCCGCGTGTTCTTCGTGATTCCTCCGTAGGATTCCCTCCAAACGTGAAAGATCGACGCTATAGGGTTCCACTCTACATCATAACGTTTGGACTTTTGAGAAGAAAGTAACGGGTGGCAGCTACACCAAATGCAGACTTGATAGAGCACTGTCTAGTGCTGCATGGCTGGCAAGGTTTCCTTCGGCTGCTGTCACACACTTAACGGGGGCTACGTCGGATCATTGCCCTTTACTGTTACAACTGAATGAGGGGGAGGCGGCCCATACACAGCCGTCTTTCAAGTATGAGATGATGTGGGAGACTCACTCAGAGCTACGGGGACGTGTACAAACGGAGTGGACGGCAGGACCTCCTTGTACCTCCGTGGAAGATCTACGCCGCAAGTTGCAAGAGCTTGCAAACGGGCTGGGTAGGTGGAGTCGAGACACTTTTGGTAGCGTCAGGAAGGAGATTAAAGTGCTGAAAAATAAACTTGCCAGCTTAAGGGAGGACCCTTTGAGATTAGGTCCGTCACATGATGAATTAAAGATAAATGAGCGGCTCATAGAAATGTACCACAGGGAAGAGATTATGTGGCGACAACGGGCTCGAATCGAATGGCTATCTGCGGGGGACAAGAACAACAAGTTCTTCCATCTCCGAGCTAGCTTACGCCGAAAGAAGAATATGATCAAGGCGCTACAAAATTCCCTAGGTGTGGAAATATCTGATCCGGATCAGCTCAAGGTACTAGCTAATAACTTCTACCAGACCCTATACCTATCCGAGGGTGTTCAAGATATGGGAGCTGTGCTGTCCCATGTGCCCAAGAAAGTAACGACAGCGATGAATGCAAGCCTCTGTGCACAGTATACTAAGGAGGAGGTCAAGGTTGCACTTTTTCAAATGTTCCCGACTAAGGCCCTGGGGCCTGATGGATTCCCCGCCCACTTCTATCAGAGACACTGGGATGTGTGTGGTGACGAAGTAACAGAGATAGTCCTCAAAATTGTAAAAGGAGAGGAAAGTCCAGCTTCCATCAATGATACTGTCCTGGTTTTGATTCCAAAGGTAACAAATCCATCATCACTTGCGCAATTTCGGCCCATCAGTTTGTGTAACGTTTTGTATAAGATAGCCTCGAAGGTCATTGCCAATAGACTGAAAGTGATTCTACCAGATATAATCTCTGAGGAGCAGTCTGCTTTTGTCCCCGGAAGGCTTATCACTGACAATATTATATGTGCGTATGAGTGTTTGCATTTCATGAAGCGGTCTAGGGCCAAGACAAACAGCTTATGTGCTTTAAAGTTGGACATGATAGAGTGGAGTGGGCTTATTTGAGAGGTATTATGACTAAGCTTAGTTTTCATCCACGGTGGATAGATATTGTCATGGGCATGGTATCTTCGGTTTCATTCTCAGTATGTTTCAATGGGGAAAAACTTGAATCTTTTAATCCAACAAGAGGTATCCGGTAGGGAGACCCAATCTCCCCCTATTTATTCTTGATTGCAGCAGAGGGCCTTTCGTGCCTCCTTAAATCACATTCTCAATCATCTATGCCAGGGATCAAGGTGGCCCCCACGGCTCCATCCGTGAACCACCCTCTTTTTGCAGATGATAGCCTGTTGCTATTCAAGACAAGTGGGGAAGGAGCAAATGTGGTGTCAAACTTACTGGATACATATTGTGCAGCTTCAGGACAGCGGATAAATAATGAGAAGTCGTCCATCTTTTTTAGCAAAGGGTGTCCCCCACATCTGAGGGAGACTATCAAGAATAACCTGCAGGTCCATAATGAATCTTTGAGTGAGCGCTATCTGGGCATGCCTACTGATGTGGGCCACTCGAAGAACGGTACCTTCAAATATCTTAGGGACCGCGTGTGGGAAAAGATTAAGGGGTGGATGGCTAAGTTACTCTCCTCAGTTGGTAAGGAGGTTCTGATCAAGGCTGTTGCGCAAGCAATTCCGGTCTATTCAATGGCGTGTTTCAGGCTACCACGTGGACTATGTGAGAGTATCACCTCCATCATCCGCCAGTTCTGGTGGGGCTCCAAGCAAGGAAAGAGGAAAGCGGCCTGGGTCGCATGGGATACTATGACTATGCCTAAACACTTGGGAGGTTCGGGCTTCCGCGACATGGAAATTTTCAACCTAGCGCTGTTGGCAAGGCAGGCCTGGCGAATGTTGACTGATAGTACCTCGCTCAGTGCCAGAATTCTTAAGGCGGTTTATTTCCCAGACTGTTCTCTGCTTCAGGCCGAGTTGGGTGCTCACCCCTCCCAAATTTGGCGTGCTGTTTTGGATGGGCGGGATGTCCTGTCTCTTGGTCTCATTCGAAGGATTGGGGATGGTGCAACGACAAACATATGGCAAGATAACTGGATTCCGAGGAACAGTTCGAAGCGGCCATTCACAGCCCCGTCACCAAATGCTCCAGTTTGTGTTGCTCAACTAATTGATGGTACCTCGGCTACCTGGAAGGAGGAGCTAGTCAGGGCTTCTTTCGCCCAAATTGACGCGGAGGCCATACTTCGGATCCCGATGTGCACACGACATGTCCCAGATTTTTGGGCCTGGCATGAGGAGGCTCGTGGACGTTTTACTGTTCGCTCCGCTTATCGTATGATTTTGCGAATTAAACATGCCCATGAAGCCCAACTTGATGGAAGCGGGGGAACATCATATGATGTGAATGAAACTAGTAAGTGGACGATGCTCTGGAACATTCAGGTACCTTCAAAACTGAAAGTTTTTGTGTGGCGTCTCGCCCGACAGTCAGTTCCGACAGGGACAGTTCTGAAACACCGACACATGGTTACAGAAGATACTTGTGCTATTTGCGGCGCAGTTGACACCTGCAAACATGCATTGGTTCTTTGCCCAATGGCGGCGAGTGTGTGGTCGTTGGCGCCCGAGGAGTTGGTAGACCGGATGAGCGAACAGGGGGTGGATAATCCAATGGACTGGCTTTGCAATCTGCATGAAATATTACCAAAACATCTCCTTGATCAAATGATAGTAACTCTATGGGCACTATGGGGAGTACGGCGCAAGGCTATCCACGAGAACATTTTCCAGTCACCAATCTCAGTGAATGAATTCATCATTAGATACCTTTCAGAGCTGCAGACTGTCAACAATAGTGTCCAAAGGAGCTGTGAGGTGAGGCAGGCACAGGCAATGCGTCGGTCGTGGTTAGCCCCGTCATCGGGTAATGCAAAACTAAATGTAGATGCAGCAGTTTCCAGGAATGGCTCTGGTGCTGTACGAGTGATGTGCAGAGATGACACAGGGAGATTCTTGGGTGCAGCGACGCTTTTTTTCAATCACATTGATGATCCGGCGACTTTGGAAGCGCTCGCCATCAGAGAGGCTTTGGCATTAGCAGAGGATCTTTACCTGCTGAAGATTGAGATTGTATCAGACTGCAAAGTGGTTGTACAAGACTTGAGTTTGGACAATTTGGCAAGCTATGGTGCAGTTGTACATGAAATTATAGATACTTCCTCTCCTTTTGATTTCTGCAGTTTTAGTTATGAATGTAGGAGCTCAAACTATGAAGCTCACAACTTAGCGAAGCATGCTTTATCTCTTGGTGGTGGCCGCCATGTTTGGTTAGGCCACCCGTGAAACCTACCATCCGTCCCTGTAAACATTGTGACGAATTAATAAAAGCTTCGCGAGGTTGTCTCAAAAAAAAAAACTTGAAAGCATTTAGTACACCAGATCAACTCTTGGGCTACCCTGTGGCTAATCAAACGACCGCATGGTTTTATGGTGACAGAATGACATGCATGCAGAATCGGCAGGGTTAAAACAGAGTGGAGGGGTAGTGCTGAAGTGGCAGTAGGAGAATGGATGATGATGTGGATAGCCTGCATGCTTAGTTAAATAGGTTAGTGGGGATGAACTATTTAGGTATTATAGATTTCTTTAGACAAACCATGATTTACCTAAGTGATAAATGGTGGTGACTGGTAATGGCAACTTTAACTATGTGTCAAATTCCATGATTTATATGAATTCCCTAGATTGATGACAATTTTATTATATATAGCATGAAATCTTTTTTTTGTATTGTTTTGCAGAAAAATTGTAGGACGGTAGGGAAAAATAACATCGGTTTTTTCTCCACATGTCCAATCTTGATTATGATCTTATATACCTATAGGATGTTGTGCAAGCAAAGTAGGGGTGCATGGGTTGGGGTGGGGGCAAAGTGAGAGATCAGGTAGCGCAGGAAGGAGGAAGAAACATATTAGGGGAGGGGGGCTGCGCTCATCACGCTAGTGCCCTTCGCATGCGAACGGTGCAACGCTGATCATTCTATTGCGCAGGGGAGCGCTAGCATGCGAAATGTTAGTCGCGCTGGGATCTCAGGAGAGCAACCGATCACTATCTATTATCGTACTTACCAATTGCATTAGATAACAAATTTTCTCTTCAACTTGATATTAGAAGATACTACAAATATCACTCCAACTCTGTAAATAATTTGCACAATGCATGTCCACGAAATTGGATTTTTTTTCGCGAATACGCAAAGATTATGTATCATTCCATTGATAGGTAGAAAAGACAGTTAGTTACAAGTGGGCTGCTCTTGTGGCCGTACACAACTGGCTGGCAATGACAAGAGAGCGATCGAGCAGTGTGTG
>NC_057813.1:445070859-445089092 GCF_018294505.1 Triticum aestivum
CTCAGGCTATAAGCTCAAGTTACATAAAGGATTCTATCCAGTCCCTTGGCGCCGGCTTTCGCCCAGCGCGCGGCCTCCGACTTGACGGTCTCTGTGATGAGGGCATGGGACGGCATCTCGCCGTCGAAGCTGACAGCATTCCGGTGCTTCCAGATGATCCAGACCGCCAGGGTGATCAGGGAGTTCGCACCTTTGCGCATGGCGACCGGGACAGAAGCCGCTACGCTGTCCCACTAGTCGAAGAAGCCGACAACACCATCCGGTGGCGCGGTAGGGAGTCTACACCAGGCCAGGACCTCGTGCCAGGAGATGTGCGCGAGAACGCAACCAACCAGCAGGTGGTCGATGGTCTCGTCTGCCTGGCCGCACAGCTTGCAAACGGGGCCGGTTGAAAGGCCATGGCGCACGCGCCGGTCGGCCGTCCAGCAGCGGATGAGAGCAGTGAGCCAGAGGAAGATCTTGGCATTGGAAGGTGCCCAGGTCTTCTAGATGAGGCGCTAGAAAGGCGCGATGGTGGAGCCGTAGAATAGGGCTCGGTAGCAAGAGCTAGCAGTGTAGATACCATTGGAAGTCCATCTCCAGGATAGCTTGTCGGGCTCAGCTGAAAGGGAGATACATTGGAGCTTCCGCCATAGCCCGAAGTATTCCACAATGGCGGTTGGGGTGAGCGTGCCATGGATGTCAGAAATCCAGGTGTTGTCATCCAAGGCGTCGCAGACCAGCCTGCTTTTCCGCCGTCTCCGTGGGATGAGGGAGAGCAGCGTAGGGGCGAAATCGGCGATGGATTGGCCATGCAGCCAATGGTCGGTCCAGAAATGACAGGAGTTTCCATCTCCAAGGCTCCAGAGAGTGGAAGCACGAAAGATCTCGGATGTCTCGCGGTCACTGGGAAGGTGCATATGCTTCCATGGCTGGTCGGGGTCGGTAGCTTGGAGCCAGAGCCAGCGAGCCCGCAGTGCCACGCCGGTGCGCTGGATGTCCCGAATGCCAAGCCCCCAAAGCTTCAAGGGCCGGCAGACGCGGGGCCAGGAAACAGGACAACAGCCGCCATTGGTATCTTTACTCCCAAACCAGAGAAAGTCACGGACGAGCTTGGTGATCCGCTTGAGGATAGGAGGGAAGATCGCCATCGCGAGGAGGATGTGCACCGGCATGGCCAACAAGACATGCCGGGCCAGGGCGAGCCTTTCGCCACGGGAGAGCAGGGAGGCTTTCCAAGTCGCCAACTTCTTGATAATCTTGTCAACAAGCAGGAGAAGGGCAGAGACCGTAGTCTTGCGGATGGACAACGGCAGTCCGAGGTACCGGATGGGGAAGCTCCCCAAGGGGCAGGAGAGGGAGGTCGCGACGGTGGCCGGCTCGTCGTCGGAGCAGCGGATCGGGAAGAAATTGGATTTTTCATCTGTTGTTACTTCATTTTTTTTCTAGAACGAACCAACTCCGCTATCTTTATAGATGTCGCTAAATCTCATCAAATCTCATCCAACTGACATCAATATAGAATTGTTTTGCTATTTTTGTTTCACTTTTCTTTTTTATTCCTTTTTTGTTTCTTCATTTTTAATATATTTTTAGAATATACGTTTACGTGGACGGTGGACATGCAGTGTGCGCTACTGGTTGAGATGTAGTTGCACATAGTCGAGATGCATAGGAGTATAGTTGCTTGCGATGTGAAAAAAAGACAAAAATGATTTTTTTTAGTAAAAAACTGAAGGGCGTGCAACTGTAGTTGTGCGTGATCAATGAATAAGAAGTTACACATAGCCCATAATGTGCAATTACATTTCCATGCAGACATACAATTGCAGTTGTGTGCAACTACAGTTGTACGCTGCATGAAAAAAACTAAATAATAGAAAAATAAACCAATAAAATTGCATAGGAGTTAGATGAAACTTTTTCTATTTTTTCTATATGAGAATTTTTAACATAGAGTTGGAAGCGACCTATTTTTTTGTTAACATAGTAAGAAGGAAGATGTTCACATACATGTGTATACATTGACCCCTACGAGAGCAACTCTAGCAGACCCCGTAAAACACGCAGGCCCGTAAAATTCCGGCGAGTATGCGGGTTCGGCCCAATTTTCCGGCCAAAACAGAGCCCGCATACTCGCCCGGCCCGCAAATTTTTTTGCCGCAGCCCGCAAACCGCATGCCCCGACCGCTATAACTGCGGTTCCGCAACTCTTTTGCAGGTCCAAACCCTATCCTCCTCCGCCGCCGAGCCCGCGATTCCCCTTCTCCCCTCTTCACATTTCTCGCCGCCGGCGACCACCCGTCCCACCTCCAGCCGCCATGTGGGGGAGAATGTGGAGCTCCGGACGCGGCTCCGGCAGCAGATCCGGCGGCGGAAGGGACCCGGAGCGCGAGCGGCGCGTCCAGTCCGACGGCGCGAGGAAGCGCGACACCCGAAAGTGGACCAACCGTGGCATGTCGCCGCCGCCGAGCTTCCAGCGGAGCGAGACCGAAGAGTACGACCGCCGGCACGCATCCTTCTCCTCCACGAGGTCGTCGTTCGCCGGGAGCTCCTCGTCCTCCAGTGCAGGCTTCCTCCCCGTGAAGAGGGAGCGGTCGGAGGACGAGGAGGAGCCGGAGGAGCCGGCGCCGTTCGACTTCGTCCCCGTGAAGGAGGAGCCCGCTCCGCTCGGCCGCAGCGGAGTCATCGGGCCCGAGGACTATGTCGCGGACGTCGACGCCGTTGCGGCCGCCATCGTCGAGCGGAGCGTGCGCGAGGAGGAGGAGCGCCGGCGCCACGCCGAGGAGCTCGAAGACCTCGAGTGGCGGCAGGCGGTCGCCGCCAACGAGAAGGCCGAGGAGTGGCGCCGCATCAGCGCGGAGTAGGAGGCGAAGTACGTCGACCTGTGCAGCTCCGGCGAGGAGGATTGAGCGTCGCTCGGCCTCCACGGCGTCGTCCTCACCGCCGTCATATCAGACCTCCTCTAGTACTAGTTAACGTAGCATGTAGTATGATCTATGCTTGTATGAACTATGTAGTATGTGATGTGATGAACTATGTTTGTGCAATTTCTCCTGCGAAAGTATTTTTTCAAATTATGCAGGTAGATACGGTATCTGTTCTAATGTGCTAGTTTTTGACCCGCAAACGCGATCTTCGTGAAACCGTAAACGTGTTTTGCGGGTCAAGTTTTTGCGGGGTCTGCTAGAGTTACTCTGAATGCACACACACACATCCTATCCTTATAAACACCTCTGCAATACTGAGCCGTGGCAATATCTTAAGATTGATGAAGTCATTTTTTAAAAGCACTTATGTTACTCATGTAGCAATGCTACACCCAGTTTTACCGAGTTTAACGATCTCATCCGAGCCTAAACCTAGGCACACCAGAGTTCAACCCGTCACCCTACCAAAAGCTGCCAATGCATGGCTGACAGATTTCTGAGATGGCTTTATGTGAGTAATACAGGAGCTTTATGTGAGGCATGGGAAGATTAATCTCACGAACTAGAAAAATTATATCGTGATTTGTCCATGTCTTCCTTTTTAATCATATTCACAGCCTTCAAACAGTCTGTGTCTCAACTAAAACAACAAGTTGACTCCACTGAATTGAGAGAGATAACAATTATAAACACCTTTGTAGTATCTCTCCTCTCACTGAACAAATATTACTGAAAAAACTGTAGTCTATCCAGAAAATACGAGCACTAGTGCAAAAGTCTAGGACCTGAATGTGATGAGTTGAATAACGAGCTACTTGTAATCTGGTGTTCAATACACACACAAAGAGCATTGATGTGGATTTCCACTTTGTGCCATAAGTTGTCGCTGTGAAGGTGTTGTAAGTTCAGTTTACTTCGTCAAATAATCAGAAGACCGACATATTAATACCAAGCCTATATCAATACGTAAGTCCATTTTTTTAACACAATACAGACGCAATCACTCATATACACGTGCATACACTCACCCCTATGGACGCACACGCGCACACCCTATCCCTATGAACACATCCAAAAGACTGAGCCGGCATATCATCTTGAAATTTATGAAGTTGTTGTAGGCACCTTGTCGTCGACAGGAACGTCTCCTTCCACTGAATGCACATATTCGGAAATCCTGAAATAAATCCAGAAATAAATTTGAGCATTAGGACATGAGTCTTGATGGGCTGGGGATACCACAGTCCCTCTAACTATCCAACCACGGGTTGATTCGCACGTAAGTCCACTTTGAGGGGTACTCTTTTAGGTGAATTTGAGGTGAACGTTGTATTGTTTAGTGGTCATGATTTGTCTATGACGTCAGGCCTACATGAGGAGGTCGACTTTGATGGGCATGTGTTAAACACTTTGTTTGTTAGTACTCACGATTTTTCTACGGCGTCAGAACAGCGTGACGGCGCAATCGACACCCTTCATATCAACTCAACATCACAATGAGCGCATGCATGTCCTGCCAGCAAATGTTCACGCGGTATATACAAGGTTTGTACAAATTTTTTTAGTTGGAGGTTTGTCTTAATCTATTTATCATATATACTTATAAAACAATAGGCAACCAAGTCATCACGTTCATCCACACAAATTAAATTAACTTAGCCTTTAACTTTAGATACATACGATCTAAGATTTAAAGATGTATACATTACATACATATAATATGGCCATGTACAAAAAAAAATCAGCACGTCACACAAAAATAGGTATATATTCTAGATGTAATTTTTATTATTTCTAGTGTTCGTTATACTGCCATGATTGAAGATGAATAGATTGAAAGTTTTCTTGCAAAAAAAGAAGCCAAACACGATGGACAAGTAAATAAATTGGAGCAGTCTGGTTAAGTTCAAAAAAAAATGGAGCAGTCCGGTTGGCATACCGAGCGTGGCCTGGTACAGTCCGTTTCATATTAGCACTAAAAGGGCAAGCAACCCTAAAAAAAACTAAAAGGGCAAGCAATGACATCATGGCTCATGTCATCAATCAATGTGAAGATTTGTCATGTTTACATGATTATTAAGCTGGGGTTTAACCCACAACAATTGACACATATATTCATTCACTTTTTTTTTCAGGAAGGTATATTCATTCTCATGTCCTCCTATAGGATAGGGACACAAGAAGCTCCAAATTGATGCACGCTTATGAGCTATATCCGAAGGAAAATAAAGTCAACCTTTTCTCTTCTTTTGCAAAAAAGCTATAGGAAAAGGAAAAATAGAGTCAACTTCTTTTTGCAAAAAAAGCTACAGAAAAAGGAAAAATTGAGTCAACTTTTTTTCCAGCCAAGAAAACGAGCCCATATTAGATATGCATCGCAACGCACCACCGACCGTACACATGACACGTCAAGAAAGAATAAAACCAAACCATTGTGTATATACACGGTAGAATTTTTTTCTTTCTGAATTACTAACCAACACACCCGTAATTCTTTTACTAACCAACGTGCATCCTATCACGATGCATCATATCAAAGAGTTGAGGAATGCAAGATTTAGCAGGTACTAGCGGAGTACAGAGTGCCTCAAAGAGACGGAGAAGCCGCATTATATCGGGAGAAATCAAAGAGTACGTAGATGAAAATGGGCATATATAATGTTCTCAGGACACCCAGACAGAACGGTCACGAGATCCATAAGCAATGTGCTATGTGTACACGTGAGTTTGCTATTCAAAATAGGTATAATTAGGTTTTGGAGCAAAACAATCATGCAGATACGTAATATGTTTGAGTTTAATTCATAATGCAAAGTTCCTTCAACACTTACATTTAGAGAAAACAATTTCCAAAAAAACACTACTGGTGAACACAAAAATGACAAAAGGAGAAAATCAATAGAGTGAAAAAGGGAGAATTTTATAAATGCATTAACTCTTCAGTTGTGACACACAGAAGTTGGGCGATCTCTCTTGAAGATGTACTTTGGCAATAACTATCTCCTATATATTTCTTAAGAAAGAAATAAATATTTAAAAGTGAAATAAATCAAATATCAACTACTGGTGCGGCAACTAACTGACCGGAAAAGAAATATCAAAAATATACTATTTAATAAATTTAGCCATGCAATTGCACTGGCCAGATACGAAGTTATCCCCACGAAAAAGTAAAATATCGATTTAGCTTCCGAGCAAATTCTATACTACTTCCACAAGTACCTGGAATTTGAAATCGAATTCGGTAAAAGTAAAAAGAAATTGCATGCCCATATTGTTTTCATCTGAACTATATATAAGTGTACAAATAGATTAACTTTGGAATGCAATTATATGGAAAGTAGCTATTAGAATTGTACCCAGAAAACAGCGTGGAGGTGAAAAGTAGCTAAACTCATGTAGAAATCTATATGAAATCAAGCAATCAGATTTAAAGCAACAATAAAATGTGGAATATACTATAAGAATGTAAAACAGTAGTGCTTCCAACTAAAGGCCAAAAATGCTTCTATCGATCTGCTTAAGATTTTCCATGGAATATAATTTTGATATACTTCATCAATATTTTGATGTATGGAAAAGCACATGCAGAGATGGATATAATTGAATAATAATTAGCGTCAAAACACAAATTATTGACAAAAAAACTAACCATGAAAGTAAGTAATAAATGAATAATAAACAATTGACTAAGAAGAATGTGTTTTGTCAAATTCCTAACATCAGCTGAGATTGCCAAGATAAGAAAAACTGAGATTGCCAAGTAAAAGTGTTAAGTAAATATTTAAAATACTATTGTTTATAATAATACAGCATAATATTCATATGGAAAATATTAATACATCATTCGACCGAAAGACCCTATCTATATATTAAGTAGCATGCATCTTAATATGTTGAATCTAGCCGCGCAAATGCACGGGTCACCCTCCTAGTTTGTTAGTATAGCATCACCCTTAGTGATGATCCCAACTTTCCTTCGTTGCTATCTCTGGCGTACGAACGACCGTGGCAATGTAACCTTATCTTCCGATGTGGGTTGTTTATCGCGCATAAACAAAGAGAACCGTGTATGCTCCGTCCTGATTTTGTCTTCATTACATGCATTTGGCAATAAATCACCATTGGAGACTAACCCTCTCGTCATTCGAGATAGCCGGCTTCATGCTAGTCTCCGTTAATCCACTTATAAATTTTCTCAGTGTATAGCACGACGCTGCAAGCCTGCAAACAATTCGTCATTAACTCTTAATTAGTTTGCAGTAGCAGTTGCACCAATGGTTCCACCATCAACGAAGTCCACGGACTTTGCTCCTCCGCCACCGTGGCATTATAATCTAGACCCACCGTCGTATGAATTCCCGGCGATACGTCCATGGTATACGCCACCGCCTCCGCCAACTTCAGATGATGAATGGAAAGTCACGGTATTGCTCGTCGTCTTCTTCGTAGTCTGCATTCTCGGAGTCGTTATAAAGGGTTGCCGCAGTACGCAATCTCACGCTGAGGCAGACGCTGCCGTTGCCGCCCAGCAGCTGCCGCGGCTGGAATCACTCCGGCAACTCGATGAGGCGCAGCTGCCCAGGACCCGCGCTACCAACCCGACGTCCCGCCTCCCGGCGTTCAAGTACAACCTGTCCGTCAAGCACAACGTGACGGGTGGAGGAGAGGAAGCGGCAACGTGCTCAGTGTGCCTCGGCGTGTTCCAGCTTGGGGAGGCAGTGCGGCTGTTGCCGGCGTGCATGCACCTGTACCACGTGGAGTGCATCGACCCGTGGCTGGACGCGCACTCGACGTGCCCACTTTGCCGCTCGGACGCCGACCCGACGATGGACGGCGCTCGGCTACCTCCCGTTTAATCTTTTTCCCGGCGAGAGGCTTACGTACGGACTACGGTGAAGATTTGGTAAGTGTACATGTAGCGATGTTGCCTTTTTTTTATAGGCGAGCAACCTTGCCTGTCCATTTTTTTTAGAAACATCTGTAGTTTTATCTATACCTACTACTAAAGAGAATAGGTATTTTTGGTTTGATTCCCCTTGCTTCGCTCGTCTTAAGGATTTTTACGTACGACTATGACTAAAAAGATAATCGCCGGAGCCAAGAGTGGAACACACCACATATACGAGAGACATCCAAGGGGTTGCCACCCAGCCAGACAAGATGATGCATTCTAAAGTGAAGTTATTTTTCTATAGATTTTGTTATCTGTGACACTGGTTGAAGAGTCCAGGCAAAGTCGAAGCCCAGGCAGGACTGAGTTTCCATGTTGCTGGGTTGGGCCTTTGCCTGACGGGTTCCTCCCGTTGTTTCGCTGGGCCTGTGCGTGGATGAAAAATCTAACTATACCAAGAAACAGATGCATGGATATTTTATGTTGTACGGGGCAAAAGACGGCCTTGCATCAAGTGAGGCATGGCTAGCCGGCGATGTCCAGATGACTGTCCATGGTCTGGGCATCTAGTAGGCACTGGTGACCTTACATGGAACTCCCAACTACGCCCTCGCAAAAAAAAAAGAACTCCCAACTACGCTATGCATCAATGACCTTACGTGAAACTCCCAACTACGCTATGACTCTTTTTCTTCGGTGGCTGCTATGGTGGTGCTGGAGGTAGGTGACGGACGCTGGTGTCAAGCTCAGAAATGTTCTGCTATCTTTTCAGTTTTGTCATGTCGGTCATTACATGACTTGTACTTTGATTTTTATAATATGAATGAGACACATATTACCAACGAAAAAAATAGCGCGCTATTTGGGCGTTTAAACCTGGCTATAGCGTATTTGAGGGTGCCATGTTATATTTTAGCTATTTTACACGATATGCCGCTATTCACGTTATAGCTTGCTGTAACGGCGCTAAACGGAAAAACGTTTCAGCGTTTTTAGCGTGGAGCGATCAAAACACAACAGGCGCTCAACAGATAGCAGCCCATCGGGCATCGGCCCAGTGCAATGCAATAATAGGCCATCATCCATCCTTCTAATACCCTAACTTGCCAGGTCGTGGACAAGGACAATGCAACGGAGGCAACTCACAGTCCCTAGTTTTCTTTCCTTTTCCCACCCAGGTCGTGGCGAGGGTGGCGGCGAGGTGTACTATGCTCCTGTTAAAATTATGTTCATTTGAATAATGCTCTGGTCTCCTTTGGTGATTGTAGGCCTTTTTTTTTTGCGGGGTGAAAAGAAGTTTTATTTCAAAATTATAGGGTTACAATCCCAAGCCAACTGCTCCTCGCAACATAGAGGACTCGAGTTCAACCATATCGCAGTACAACACTCGGTACGACTATAATGTGCCAAGAGATGTGTTGTCTAGCACAACATCAACCGTAGAAGGACCGGCTGCTGTTGTGAATGTGAAATCAAAAGACCCAGAATGAAAATATTGCATTTGTCCGGAGGAAAACAAGAAGAATTCTGTAAAGTGCATCTAATGCCATAATGTGTACACCAACGGTATGCATGTATAGCTCCTGGACAAAATTTTAGATGCGGAAATCCTTAATTTCTAAGATATATTTGGCATATTTTTCGAAATGCTATTTTGAATATAGCACGCAAATAGCACGCAATAACTTGTATAGCATTTGGAGAAGGGCCACGCTATTTTAGATATATAGCACACTATTTTTTGGTTGATTACCATGCAAAAAAAAAAACTATGATATGGCTCCTTTTGTGATTGTGCGGCTGCTATGTATTTCTTGTAGACCTTGTGTGCGCCTTCCTGCCATCGGTAGCACTGTTGGATATTTTGATGAATGGGACAATTAGCGTTTCTTTGCATATATATAGATGGGCAACTAGTGTTTCTTTATAGTGTATTCGCTATGAACCATTGTGATTGCACATAACCCTGATTTTCTTTCCCATTGCAATGCACATGCATATGTGCTAGTTCATACTCATAACAATTACAGATACATTGATTTAGGTCTATTAAGATCTTAAAAATGTAAAGTAACCCTTATAACTAAGAATTACAATAAAATCTCTAGGAAACACCTTCGTGGTAGCAATCTCTGCTAGAAAGTTTCTAAAAGAATCCCTGCTTGAAGAAATACTCAAAAGACTTCGATAAAGAGGCTGTAATTGGACAGAAAAAATAATATTGTCACTCTTTTACCCACACGAATATTACTAATAATGATTTTTTTAAAGCGCCTTGAGTCGCCCATCCAAAAGATGGGAAACCTTGATCGATGATATAGTTGGGAAGCCTTGATAGATGGTTTTTTAAAGAGCAGGCTTGTCTCTTTTAGTTTGTTGAGCCACTTATTGTATCAGGCCATATTTCTTGTTCATTGTTCTTTTTTCAACATTTAGTTGACACTACTGCAGGATGGTCCAAACATGACATATAGACTAGATCTTTGATGGCGCGCGTTGCCGCGCCCATCCATTATGGCGATGGGTTATCAAAGCATAAAAATGAACATACATAGATGTTTTTATCAAAAGTAACCATAAATATAAAGTATAAGGCTCTAGCAAAAGGCATTTTAACCAATCATGATAAGAATATGGCCTCTTCATTTCCAAAATAATAATTACATAGCATCCCCACTGAAGAGTTATTTACAAAGATACAATGTAGTTAGCTTACCAAAATGTCTTATATTTTGGCACGGAGGTAATATTACCTTGTAGACAGTTTTTTCACAAAGATATGAACTAATGGTTCTTTTATAACCTCCACACTTGGACTCAAAGTTTTTCCTTTTTTGGACCTCTTGATGGTTTTTGGAAGCCGGTATTTTAACCACACACATCATCAAAACCGAACCAAAAGATGAGAAGCACGGTTGCATGGGACGCATTTGTAAGCAAGAACAAGTGCAAAGAATATTGTCACTAAAGAAGTATGACATCTACAGATGAAATGCATTAGAAAGGACATGTTAATACAAGGTATATATAGAAGTCTAGTGTACAAAAAATAAAATGTAGGAAAAGTCAAAATGATTATGATTTATCCGCCGCACTTACATGGCAGCAGGCACTATAGCTGGTCTCTTCCTCCCAGACTACATCACTGTTGATGCCATCCTTCACTTGAGGAATGCAGATGTGCTAAAGGCATGCATAGAGAAGTATTACTGCCTAAAAGGTTTTTAATTTAGCACACCACTGAAAATGGGATGATATCTCATGCCACAACATGGTTAAATAATCAAGTAAATTCTCCTTTCTCACGAGCAGTTAGATAGTCAAACAGTTTAACTTTCTGGCTTTCTGCACAACACATTTCAGAAAATAGCGATGTCGTATAGACTTGAGCAAACAAAGGGAAATAAGGAATGGAAATGGAAGAAAGAACATTATTTAATCAGTGAACATGTAAGGATAGTCTTTACCAATCTCAGCATATGCTTTGATGAAGTCCCACTGAAACTCATATGCTTAGTGTGTTTTTGAAGCAAACGGTGCAGCATGCCACTGGCTAATCAACTCAAATGTTAAGTAAATATGACAAATAATGTCGATAGCTACAATATGTTGTGATGTGAGCATTTCATCTATGAGCCAGCATCTCAAGCATAATCTCTTGGTAGCACATGGATGTAGGAGCAACAAAACAAAGAAGAACATATAAAGAAAGGAAATAAGAAGACACCTATTTCTTCCGAGCAATGTACATGCTATCACACAACATGATCATGCCTATGAATTGAACATCAGGAAAAAAGAAAATATCATATGCCAATGCGGAGGTAAGGGCCACGACACACGGTGAACCACCGGGACACATAGTGAGCCAGGCAAGGTGCTCTTCCTCGAGTCCTACTGGTCTGTCAAAAGCACACGGCCAACCACCGGGACACATGGCGAGCCGAGCAAGGTGTTGTTCCTAGAGTCCTTCTAGACTATCTGAGGAGGGTTGGCATGGGGGGAGGCACATTGACGGGGAGAACACACCGGTGTCGGGGATGATGCTGGCTTAAAAAGCTTTGGCATAGATGGCGAAGGGATTCTCATCTAGCACGGTGGACTTGACCAATGTGACAGCATCAGATCCAGAATTCCCAGCATGTATGTCTCTCTCCTCTCCTACAATTGGCACAACAGTAAGTATATCGATCAATATCTATGGACACAGCTGCATGAGGGCACAACAAGGAACAACATAAAAGCACATCAATCAGGATGCTTGTTCAGTACACACACCTTCGCAAACATTATCTTCTCCTTTTGATATTTGATTTCTACCACGTAATAAGCACCGCCATCCATCTTTCAAAGTCCTGGTTGTTATTTTGCATCATGTTTGTGGCAATCTGGATTCAGCAAAACTCTGAATCCTTTCACGATAATCTCAGTGTTTTCATAGAAGAAGAATAATTGTTTGAAACAACCTGGCAGAAAAAAGGTTGCCACGGGGCAAATCAAGAAACTTGTTGCCCCAGTTTTAAATCAAGCAACAGCCAACTGACCTTATTGAGTATGCAACCAGAACCATCGTTCCTTGCACATAGAGAAGGATATCGTAGGCAAAAAGGAGTTTTCTGGCGGCGGACGACGATGCCTTTGATTTCTCATCAGTCGTGTCTGGGCTTCGATTGCATACAAGAAAGCGTTACATGGGGATGGGGTGGGCAGCTGCTCCGGCAACAAATTCGTTGATCTGCTATTCATTTATCATGGCTTAGGCTTTAATGTGTTCCTAGCTCTCACCCTTACTATATCTCTAACCAGCCGCATGGCAACTTTTCTGCAAAAATTATTGCAGGTGAATTCCGGCCTTCCCTTCATCTCTCGCTGTATCAAAAAAACTGAAATTATTTATACCAATTTATGTACGAAATAGTATTTAACTACTAACAGCGAAAAGTTCTTGATATAACTTAGAATATTTTAATTTTGGAAGAGAATGACTAACCAAGTGCATTGGAGTTAATTAAGTTCAGTGCTTACTATACAGTACATACTATCTATCTGTGGCAGAACACTTCTAAGTTCTTGCAGGAATGGTAAAATCGCATTGTGGTCTCACTGTTTAGGAAATAAATATGGCTTATGGATTACTAATCTCATGCCAAATGTCAAATATCATCGGGAAAACAGAAGTGATAGTTGTAGTGTGAAGAGCACCTTAAATACCATCAGCAAATATGGCTGCTTCATTGTGCGTATATCTTGTACTGTTCACTGCTTTGCAGATCAAATTAACAGTAAGGAAGTGCATAATCTTCCCTCGTCAAAACTTGAAATCAAAAAGAAAAAAAAGGTACATAGGGGTGATTCTCACCTTGACGCTGAGGTGGGTTGGGATGAATCCTTGGACTCCCTATGTTGAGGTCGTCATAAATGAGAGTACGAGGAGGACACCTAGGGTACGCTGGTGGGAAAGAATGAACGGGGCTTGCGGTTGCCGCTGTCACTCAGGGTCGAGATCGAGAGATTGAGTCGCGGCTTGTGGCGGCGGCGCAGTAGGGCGAGGGTAACGTAAAGCCAGATCAGAGAAGAGGAGAGGTCGGGGAGAGAAAGACGAAAGAACAGGGCGAGAGAGAGAGAGAGACAGAGAGGAGATTCTCGTGTGCTCATGGGCTTCGTGGACTAAATATTTGTGCGTGAAACTGGCCCAATTAACCAGAGCCCACTGAAACGGCTTGCGGAGTAGCAGCCCTCAGGACAGGCGGCCTAGTTAGCGCTAAAAGATGATCTGACGACCAGAAACGCTTCAAACACACGATCTGACAACCAAAATTGCAAGTGCGTGAGAGAGCTTGCTTTAGGTGCGGTTATACTGTCCTTAATTAAAGACCCTCGTGCGATGCAGTAATCGTAAATGGTGTTATAGTAAAAACCATCGCCAATAATACGAATTGTATGCGATGACGGTGACATCAAGCACGATTCAAATTAGAGTTATGTGACATACAATTGATCCATACTAACTTTTTGTGATGAGACAAAAAAAGAAAGCATCAGCCATATAAATGTGTGTGCGGTAGACGACATACAGTTCAATCGGATGAGTTGTTTTCAATTAGGCAACACAACAGAAACAGTCGGCCAGATCAACGTGTGTGCGATAGGCGGCATACATTCCACTTGAATGAAATGTTTGCGATGAGCGAAAACAACAGAAATGGTCAGCCAGATCAAAGTGTATCCTATAGACGACATACACTTGACACGGATGAACTGTTTCGATTAGCCACAACAAACATAAATGGTCAGACAGATCAAGGTGTGTGCGTTAGACAGACACACATTCTAATTAAAATAAGGATGTGCAATGGTAATAACGAGCGCGCACAATTGATGGAACAAGTCGTGTGCTGACATCACCGATTGTGGTGCATCCTGTGTTGCAAACGCCACGTACGACATCCAAGAACGCGTGCATGCATTTGTTTGAGGGACAAGTTTTTTGGACAGAGGGGGTAAATCTCTCCCTAGTAATAAAGCAGATATTGCTTCTGGTAGTCCGTCATAGCGGTTGTTTTGCAAAAAAGTCCTCCCATTTTCTAGAAATTGTACATGTAGTCCCTCTTTAAGTGATATCTACAGAACAATTTGATTTTACAAATTAACCCTTGGATTTATTAGAATTCAACCCGAGATCCTTTCCTATATCTTAGTCAAACGCTCCCTCCCTGGCCGCGGCGGCGCAGGACTCACTCATGCCCTCCCCGCCGTTCCTCCCGCCGTCTGGCCCTCGCCGGCCATTGATGTTTGCTTGAACTATGTCGGTATTTCCCCAAAAAGGAAGGGATGATATAGCACAACAACAATAGATATTTCCCTCAATGATGAGCCAAGTTTATCGAACCAGTAGGAGAACGACGCAACACAATGTAAACAACTCCTGCACACGAATAACAAATACTCACAACCCGATGTGTTCAAGGGGTTGTCAATCCCCTTTGGGCAACGGCGCCGGAAATTGGCATGGTGACGGGATAAAGTTATAATAGATTGGATAAATAGATCGCAAATAAAATAAAATGCTGCAAAGTATTTCTTTTTGTATTTTTGGTTTAATAGATCTGAAAATAAAAAGCAAATAAAATAGATCGCGAAAGCAAATATAATAAAGAAGAGACCCGAGGACCGTAGGTTTCACTAGTGGCTTCTCGCGAGAAAAATAACAAACGGTGGGAAACAGTTACTGTTGGGCAATTGATAGAACTTCAAATAATCATGACGATATCCAGGCAATGATCATTATATAGGCATCACGTCCAAGATTAGTAGACCAACTCCTTCATGCATCTACTACTATTACTCCACACATCAACCGCTATCCAGCATGCATCTAATGTATTAAGTTCATGAAAAAACGGGGTAATGCAATAAGAATGATGACATGATGTAGACAAAATCTATATAGAAATAGACCCAATCTTGTTATCCTTAATAGCAATGATACATACGTGTCATTTTCCCTTCTGTCACTGGGATCAAACACCGTAAGATCGAACCCATCATAAAGTACATCTTCCCATTGCAAGATAAATATATCAAGTTGGCCAAACAAAACCTAAATATTGGAGAATAAATACGAGGCTATAATCAATGATGCATATCAAAGAAGACTCAAATAATTTTCATGGATAAAAGCATAGATCTGATCGTAAACTCAACATTCATCGGATCCCAACAAACACACCGCAAAAAGACTTACATCATATGGATCTCCAAGCGACCATTGTATTGAGAATCAAGAGAGAGAGGAAGCCATCTAGCTACTAACTACGGACCCGTAGGTCTACAAAGAACTACCCACGCATCATCTAAGAGGCACCAATGGACATGATGAACCCCTCCGTGATGGTGTCTACATTGGATCTGGTATTTTTGGAACTTGCGACGGCTGGAATTGATTTTCGTCGACTCCCCTAGGGTTTCTGGAATATTGGGGTATTTATAGAGCAAAGAGGCGGCGCGGGAGGCAACCGAGGTGGGCATAACTCACATGAGCGTGCCTGGCCCCCCAGGCGTGTCCTGGTGGGTTGTGCCCCCCTCGGGGCACCCCTCTGGTACTTCTTCGGCCCAACTTGTGCCTCCTGGTCCAGCAAAAATCCACAAAAAGTTTCGATGCGTTTGGACTTCATTTTGGTATTGATTTCCTGCGTTGTAAAAAGCAATCAGAAAACAACAACTGACACTGGGCACTATGTCAATAGGTTAGTACCAAAAACGATATTAAATGCTTATAAAATGATTGTAAAATATCCAAGAATGATAATATAATAGCATGGAACAAAAATATAGATACGTTGGAGACGTATCAGCATCCCCAAGCTTAATTCATGCTCGTCCTCTAGTAGGTAAATGATAAAAACAGAATTTTTGATGTGGAATGCTGCCTAACATGTTCATCACATTTTCTTCTCTTTATAGCATGGACATTTGGACTTTTATGGTTCAAAGCAATAGTGTAGTTTTGACATGAAGACTAATACTCAAGCATATCAACAAGCAACCATGTCTTTCAAAATATCAATGCTAAAGCAAGTTATCCCTAGCCCATTGTGCTCAATCATTGATTCATTCATGAAACGCAATCGAATACTAGCTATACCCAATGCTCAAGAACGATCATAGTGTCCCTTAGTTGGTGCTTTATAAGAGAAGATGGAGACTCAAGTTGAAAATAAAAATTGCATAAAGTAAAAGAAAGGCCCTTCGCAGAGGGAAGTAGGGATTTGTAGAGGTGCCAGAGCACAAATCGAAAATTGAGAGATAAAAACATTTTGGGAGGCATAGTTTTCCCACCAATGAAAACGACTTAGAGTTCCCAACATTTTCCATGCTAGATATATCGTAGCCAGTTCCCAAACAGAAAATAAATTTTATTCCTTTTTCCACCATACTTTCACTTTCCATGGCTAACCGTATCCACGGGTGCCCTCCATACCAACACTTTCAAGAAACTTATTATTTTACAACATAAAGTAAATTCATTTTTCATTTCGGGACTAGGGATCCCTAATATCTTTGCCGTAATCTCGTGCAATGACAAGTGAATAAACACTCATCATGAGAATAACACATCTAGCATGGAAAATATTGGCCACCCCTCACTGCCTCGCGAGCGGCACGAGCACACAAAAGAGAAATTTATTTTGAAAATTAGAGATGACACATACAAATTTGCTTAGAACGGCACAGAAATGCCGCATATAGGTAGGTATAGTGGACTCATATGGTAAAACTGGTTTAAAGGGTTTTGGATGCACAAGTAGTGATCATACTTAGTGCAAAATGAAGGCTAGCAAAAAGATTGAGAAGTGCCCAACCAAGAAAATCTTGTACCCGAGCATTAAGCATAAGTAACACCGAATAATGCACCACAAGTAGGATATAATTTCATTGCATAACTATTGACTTTCGTGCTTGCATAGGGAATCACAAACCTTAACATCAATATTCTTACTAAAGCATAATTACTCATCAACATGACTCACATATCATATCATCAATTCTCAAAACCATTACTAAGAACCAAGTTTATTTTGTCTAATGATCTTCATGAAAGTTTTTATTATATCTTCCTTGGATATCTATCACTTTGGGACTAGTTTCATATGTTTTCTCTAATAAGGTCAAACAAATTTAAGTGAAGAACATGAGCATAATATTTCTTTCTCTCAAAATAATCTAAGTGAAGCAAGAGAGAATTTTTAAAAAAATCACTAACTCCCAAATAAATCTAAGTGAAGCATGAGAGCATTTCTTCAAAAATAACCAAGCACACCGTGCTCAAAAAGATATAATGAAGCACTAGAGCAATTACAAGGCTCTAAAAATTTAAGTGAAGCATAGGAGCAAGCATCGCATAATTTTCTGGCTCTCTCAAAAGGGTGTGTCCAGGAAGGATTCAAGACTTAAAACACAAAGCAAAACAAGCAAAGACTCATATCATACAAGTGTTGGGGAACGTTGCAGAAAATTAAAATTTTTCCTACGGTTTCACCAAGATCCATCTATGAGTTCATCTAACCAACGAGTAAAGGGAATGAGATCGCATCTACATACCACTTGTAGATCGCGTGCGGAAGCGTTCAAGGGAACGGTGGTGATGGAGTCGTACTCGCCGTGATTCAGATCACCGATGACCAAGTGCCGAACGGACAGCACCTCCACGTTCAACACACGTACGGAACGGACTATGTCTCCTCCGTCTTGATCCAACAAGGGGGAAGGAGAGGTTGAGGAAGATGGCTCCAGCAGCAGCACGACGGCATGGTGGTGGTGGAGCAGCAGTACTCTGACAGGGCTTTGCCAAGCTCGTGACGGAGGAGGAGAGGTGTTGGGGAGGGGAGGGGCTGCGCCTTGGTTGTGTCCAGCAGCCCTCCCCTCACCCC
>NC_057813.1:445089435-445105971 GCF_018294505.1 Triticum aestivum
CAAGGGGGGTGCCCAGCCCTCCAGGGCTGGTTCCCTACCCCTTGCGGCCCATGAGGCCCTCCGAGAGGGGTGGCCCCTCCCGGTGGACCCCCGGAACCTCTCCGGTGGCCCCGGTACAATACCGATATGCTCCCCGAAACTTTCCGGTATCCGCATGACAACTTCCCATATATAAATCTTCACCTCCGGACCATTCCGAAACTCCTCGTGACGTCCGGGATCTCATCCGGGACTCCGAACAACATTCGGTAATCACATAAAAGTCTTCCTAATAACCCTAGCATCACCGAACCTTAAGTGTGTAGACCCTACGGGTTCGGGAGACACGTAGACATGACCGAGACGGCTCTCGGGCAATAACCAACAGCGGGATCTGGATACCCATGTTGGCTCCCACATGCTCCTCGATGATCTCATCGGATGAACCACGATGTCGAGGATTTAAACAACCCCGTATACAATTCCCTTTGTCAATCGGTACGTTACTTGCCCGAGACTCGATCGTCGGTATCCCAATACCTCACGCAGTCTCGTTACCGGCAAGTCACTTTACTCGTACCGTAATGCATGATCCCGTGACCAAAAACTTGGTCACTTTGAGGTCATTATGATGATGCATTACCGAGTGGGCCCAGAGATACCTCTCCGTCATACGGAGTGACAAATCCCAGTCTCGATCTGCGTCAACCCAACAGACACTTTCAGAGATACCTGTAGTGCACCTTTATAGTCACCCAGTTACGTTGTGATGTTTGGTACACCCAAAGCACTCCTACGGTATCCGGGAGTTACACGATCTCATGGTCTAAGGAAAGGATACTTGACATTGGAAAAGCTCTAGCAAACGAACTACACGATCTTGTGCTATGCTTAGGATTGGGTCTTGTCCATCACATCATTCTCCTAATGATGTGATCCCGTTATCAACGACATCTAATGTCCATAGCCAGGAAACCATGACTATCTGTTGATCAACGAGCTAGTCAACTAGAGGCTTACTAGGGACATATTATGGTCTATGTATTCACACGTGTATTACGATTTCCGGATAATACAGTTATAGCATGAATAAAGACAATTATCATGAACAAGGAAATATAATAATAATACTTTTGTTATTGCCTCTAGGGCATATTTCCAACAGTCTCCCACTTGCACTAGAGTCAATAATCTAGTTACATTGCGATGAATCGAACACCCATAGAGTTCTAGTGTTGATCATGTTTTGCTCGCGAGAGAGGTTTAGTCAACGGATCTGCGACATTCAGATCCATATGTACTTTGCAAATATCTGTGTCTCCATCTTGAACATTTTCACGGATGGAGTTGAAGCGATGCTTGATGTGCCTGGTCTTCTTGTGAAACCTGGGCTCCTTGGCAAGGGCAATAGCTCCAGTGTTGTCACAGAAGAGTTTGATCGGCCCCGACGCATTGGGTATGACTCCTAGGTCGGTGATGAACCCGTTCACCCAAATTGCTTCATGCGCTGCCTCCGAAGTTGCCATGTACTCCGCTTCACATGTAGATCCCGCCACGACGCTCTGCTTGCAGCTGCACCAGCTCACTGCTCCACCATTCAACATATACATGTATCCAGTTTGTGACTTAGAGTCATCCAGATCTGTGTCGAAGCTAGCGTCGACGTAACCCTTTACGACGAGCTCTTCATCATCTCCATAAACGAGAAACATGTCCTTTGTCCTTTTCAGGTACTTCAGGATATTCTTGACCGCTGTCCAGTGTTCCTTGCCGGGATTACTTTGGTACCTTCCTACCAAACTCACGGCAAGGTTTACATCAGGTCTGGTACACAGCATGGCATACATAATAGATCCTATGGCTGAAGCATAGGGGATGACACTCATCTCTTCTTTATCTTTTGCCGTGGTCGGGCATTGAGCCGAGCTCAATCTCACACCTTGCAATACAGGCAAGAACCCCTTCTTGGACTGATCCATTTTGAACTTCTTTCAAAATCTTATCAAGGTATGTGCTTTGTGAAAGACCTATGAGGCGTCTCGATCTATCTCTATAGATCTTGATGCCTAATATATAAGCAGCTTCTCCAAGGCCCTTCATTGAAAAACACTTATTCAAGTAGGCCTTAATGTTGTCCAAAAGTTCTATATCATTTCCCATCAAGAGTATGTCATCTACATATAATATGAGAAATGCCACAGAGCTCCCACTCACTTTCTTGTAAACGCAGGCTTCTCCATAAGTCTGCATAAACCCAAACGCTTTGATCATCTCATCAAAGCGAATGTTCCAACTCCGAGATGCTTGCACCAGCCCATAAATGGATCGCTGGAGCTTGCATACTTTATTAGCATTCTTAGGGTCGACAAAACCTTCCGGCTGCATCATATACAACTCTTCCTTAAGATGTCCGTTAAGGAATGCCGTTTTGACGTCCATCTGCCATATCTCATAATCATAGTATGCGGCAATTGCTAACATTATTCGGACGGACTTCAGCTTCGCTACGGGAGAGAATGTCTCATCGTAGTCAACCCCTTGAACTTGTCGATAACCCTTAGCGGCAAGTCGAGCTTTATAGATGGTAACATTACCATCCGCGTCCGTCTTCTTCTTAAAGATCCATTTGTTTTCTATCGCTCGCCGATCATACATGGATTCTATCTCGGAGTTCATACATGGATTCTATTTCGGAGTTCATGGCTTCAAGCCATTTGTTGGAATCTGGGCCCGCCATCGCTTCTTCATAGTTCGAAGGTTCACCGTTGTCTAACAACATGATTTCTAAGACAGGGTTGTCGTACCACTCTGGTGCGGAATGTGTCCTAGTGGACCTTCAAAGTTCAGTAGGAGCTTGATCTGAAGTATCTTGATCATCATCATTAACCTCCTCTCTTGTCGGTGCAGGCACCACAGGAACATCTTCCTGAGTTGCACTACTGCCTGTTTCAAGAGGCAGTACTTCATCAAGCTCTACTTTCCTCCCACTTAATCCTTTCGAGAGAAACTCTTTTTCCAGAAAGGATCCGTTCTTGGCAACAAAGATCTTGCCCTCGGATCTTAAGTAGAAGGTATACCCAATGGTTTCCTTAGGGTGTCCTATGAAGACGCATTTTTCCGACTTGGGTTCGAGCTTTTCAGGTTGAAGTTTCTTGACATAAGCATCGCATCCCCAAACTTTTAGAAACGACAGCTTAGGTTTCTTCCCAAACCATAATTCATACGGTGTCGTCTCAACGGATTTAGACGGTGCCCTATTTAAAGTGAATGTAGCTGTCTCTAGAGCGTATCCCCAAAATGATAGCGGTAAATCGGTAAGAGACATCATAGACTGCACCATATCCAATAGAGTGCGATTACGACGTTCGGACACACCGTTATGCTGAGGTGTTCCAGGCGGCGTAAGTTGTGAAACGATTCCACATTTCCTTAAGTGTGTACCAAATTCGTGACTTAAGTATTCTCCTCCACGATCTGATCGTAGGAATTTTATCTTTCGGTCACGTTGATTCTCTACCTCATTCTGAAATTCCTTGAACTTTTCAAAGGTCTCAGACTTGTGTTTCATTAAGTAGACATACCCATATCTACTCAAGTCATCAGTGAGAGTAAGAACATAACGATATCCTCCGCGAGCCTCAACGCTCATTGGACCGCACACATCGGTATGTATGATTTCCAACAAGTTGGTTACTCGCTCCATTGTTCCGGAGAACGGAGTCTTGGTCATGTTGCCCATGAGGCATGGTTCGCATGTGTCAAATGATTCATAATCGAGAGACTCCAAAAGTCCATCAGCATGGAGCTTCTTCATGCGCTTGACACCAATGTGACCAAGGCGGCAGTGCCACAAGTATGTGGGACTATCGTTATCAACTTTACATCTTTTGGTACTAACACTATGAATATGTGTAATGTTACGCTCGAGATTCATTAAGAATAAACCATTGACCATCGGGGCATGACCATAAAACACATCTCTCATATAAATAGAACAACCATTATTCTCGAATTTAAATGAGTAGCCATCTCGTATCAAACGAGATCCAGATACAATGTTCATGCTCAAACTTGGCACCAAATAACAATTATTAAGGTTTAAAACTAATCCCGTAGGTAAATGTAGAGGTAGCGTGCCGACGGCGATCACATCGACCTTGGAACCATTCCCGACGCGCATCGTCACCTCGTCCTTCGCCAGTCTCCGCTTATTCCGCAGCTCCTGCTGTGAGTTACAAATGTGAGCAACGGCACCGGTATCAAATACCCAGGAGTTACTACGAGTACTGGTAAGGTACACATCAATTACATGTATATCAAATATACCTTTAGTGTTGCCGGCCTTGTTATCCGCTAAGTATTTGGGGCAGTTCCGCTTCCAGTGACCCTTCCCCTTGCAATAAAAGCACTCAGTCTCAGGCTTGGGTCCATTCTTTGACTTCTTCCCGGTAACTGGCTTACCGGGCGCGGGAACATCCTTGTCATCCTTCTTGAAGTTCTTCTTGCCCTTGCCCTTCTTGAACTTAGTGGTCTTATTGACCATCAACCGTTGATGTTCTTTCTTGATTTCAACCTCTGCTGACTTCAACATTGAAAATACTTCAGGAATGGTCTTCACCATCCCCTGCATATTGTAGTTCATCACAAAGCTTTTGTAGCTTGGTGGGAGCGACTGAAGGATTCTGTCAATGACCGCCTCGTCCGGGAGGTTAATGTCCAGCTGGGACAGGCGGTTGTGCAACCCAGACATTTTGAGTATGTGCTCACTGACAGAACTGTTTTCCTCCATCTTACAACTATAGAACTTGTCGGAGACTTCATATCTCTTGACCCGGGCATGAGCTTGGAAAACTAGTTTCAGCTCCTCAAACATCTCATATGCTCCGTGTTGCTCAAAACGCTTTTGGACCCCCGGTTCTAAGCTGTAAAGCATGCCGCACTGAACGAGGGAGCAATCATCAGCGCGAGACTGCCAAGCGTTCATAACGTCTTGGTTCTCTGGGACGGGTGCATCACCTAGCGGTCCTTCTAGGACATATTGTTTCCTGGCAGCTATGAGGATGATCCTCAGGTTCCGGACCCAGTCCGTATAGTTGCTGCCATCATCTTTCAGCTTGGTTTTCTCTAGGAACACGTTGAAGTTCATGTTGACATGAGCGTTGGCCATTTGATCTACAAGACATATTTGCAAAGGTTTTAGACTAAGTTCATGATAATTAAGTTCATCTAATCAAATTATTACAATGAACTCCACTAAGATTAGACATCCCTCTAGTCATCTAAGTGTTTACACGATCCGAGTCGACTAGGCCGTGTCCGATCATCACGTGAGACGGACTAGTCATCGTCGGTGAACATCTCCATGTTGATCGTATCTTCTATACGACTCGTGTTCGACCTTTTGGTCTCTGTGTTCCGAGGCCATGTCTGTACATGCTAGGCTCGTCAAGTTAACCCTAAGTGTTTTGCATGTGTAAATCTGTCTTACACCCGTTGTATGTGAACGTAAGAATCTATCACACCCGATCATCACGTGGTGCTTCGAAACGACGAACTTTAGCAACGGTGCGCAGTTAGGGGAGAACACTTCTTGAAATTGTTGTAAGAGATCATCTTATTTACTACCGTCGTTCTAAGTAAACAAGATGCATAAACATAATAAACATCACATGCAATTATATAGTAGTGACATGATATGGCCAATATCATATAGCTCCTTTAATCTCCATCTTCGGGGCTCCATGATCATCTTCTCACCGGCATGACACCATGATCTCCATCATCATGATCTCCATCATCATGATCTCCATCATCGTGTCTTCATGAAGTTGCCACGCCAACGACTACTTCTACTTCTATGGCTAACGCGTTTAGCAATAAAGTAAAGTAATTTACATGGCGTTCTTCAATGACACGCAGGTCATACAAAAATAAAGACAACTCCTATGGCTCCTGCCGGTTGTCATACTCATCAACATGCAAGTCGTGATTCCTATTACAAGAACATGATCTCATACACCACAATATATCATTCATCATTCATCACAACTTCTGGTCATATCACATCACATGACAATTGCTGCAAAAACAAGTTAGACGTCCTCTAATTGTTGTTGCATCTTTTACGTGGCTGCAATTGGGTTCTAGCAAGAACGTTTTCTTACCTACGAATAACCACAACGTGATTTTGTCAACTTCTATTTACCCTTCATAAGGACCCTTTTCATCGAATCCGCTCCAACTAAAGTGGGAGAGACAGACACCCGCTAGCCACCTTATGCAACTAGTGCATGTCAGTCGATGGAACATGTCTCACGTAAGCGTACATTTAAGGTCGGTCCGGGCCGCTTCATCCCACAATACCGCTGAAGCAAGAAAAGACTAGTAGTGGCAAGCAAGTTGACAAGATCTACGCCCACAACAAAATTGTGTTCTACTCGTGCAATAGAGAACTACGCATAGACCTAGCTCATGATGCCACTGTTGGGGAACGTTGCAGAAAATTAAAAAATTTCCTACGGTTTCACCAAGATCCATCTATGAGTTCATCTAAGCAACGAGTCAAGGGAGTGAGATTGCATCTACATACCACTTGTAGATCGCGTGCGGAAGCGTTCAAGGGAACGGTGATGATGGAGTCGTACTCGCCGTGATTCAGATCACCGATGACCAAGTGCCGAACGGACAGTACCTCCGTGTTCAACACACGTACGGAACGGACGACGTCTCCTCCGTCTTGATCCAGCAAGGGGGAAGGAGAGGTTGAGGAAGATGGCTCCAGCAGCAGCACGACGGCGTGGTGGTGGTGGAGCAGCAGTACTCCGACAGGGCTTCGCCAAGCTCGTGACGGAGGAGGAGAGGTGTTGGGGAGGGGAGGGGCTGCGCCTTGGTTGTGTCCAGCAGCTCTCCCCTCACCCCTCTATTTATAGGGGAAAGGGCAAGGGGGGCCGGCCCCTCTAGATGAGATCTAGAGGAGGGGGCGGCGGCTAGGGAGGGGGCTTGCCCCCCAAGCAAAGGGGGGGGGGGCGCCCCCACTAGGGTTTCCCCCCCAACCCTAGGCGCATGGGCCCAAGGGGGGCGCCCAGCCCTCCAGGGGCTGGTTCCCTGCCCCTTGCGGCCCATGAGGCCCTCCGAGAGGGGTGGCCCCTCCCGGTGGACCCCCGGAACCTCTCCGGTGGCCCCGGTACAATACCGATATGCCCCCCGAAACTTTCTGGTATCCGCATGACAACTTCCCATATATAAATCTTCACCTCCAGACCATTCCGGAACTCCTCGTGACGTCCGGGATCTCATCCGGGACTCCGAACAACATTCGGTAATCACATACAAGTCTTCCTAATAACCCTAGCGTCACCGAGCCTTAAGTGTGTAGACCCTACGGGTTCGGGAGACACGTAGACATGACCGAGACGGCTCTCGGGCAATAACCAACAGCGGGATCTGGATACCCATGTTGGCTCCCACATGCTCCTCGATGATCTCATCGGATGAACCACGATGTCGAGGATTTAAACAACCCCGTATACAATTCCCTTTGTCAATCGGTACGTTACTTGCCCGAGACGCGATCGTCGGTATCCCAATACCTTGTTCAGTCTCATTACCAGCAAGTCACTTTACTCATACCGTAATGCATGATCCCGTGACCAAACACTTGGTCACTTTGAGCTCATTATGATGATGCATTACCGAGTGGGCCCAGAGATACCTCTCCGTCATACGGAGTGACAAATCCCAGTCTCGATCTGCGTCAACCCAACAGACACTTTCGAAGATACCTGTAGTGCACGTTTATAGTCACCCAGTTACGTTGTGATGTTTGGTACACCCAAAGCACTCCTACGGTATCCGGGAGTTACACGATCTCATGGTCTAAGGAAAGGATACTTGACATTGGAAAACCTCTAGCAAACGAACTACACGATCTTGTGCTATGCTTAGGATTGGGTCTTGTCCATCACATCATTCTCCTAATGATGTGATCCCGTTATCAACGACATCTAATGTCCATAGCCAGGAAACCATGACTATCTGTTGATCAACGAGCTAGTCAACTAGAGGCTTACTAGGGACATATTATGGTCTATGTATTCACACGTGTATTACGATTTCCGGATAATACAGTTATAGCATGAATAAAGACAATTATCATGAACAAGGAAATATAATAATAATACTTTTGTTATTGCCTCTAGGGCATATTTCCAACAGTCTCCCACTTGCACTAGAGTCAATAATCTAGTTACATTGTGATGAATCGAACACCCATAGAGTTCTGGTGTTGATCATGTTTTGCTCGCGAGAGAGGTTTAGTCAACGGATCTGCGACATTCAGATCCATATGTACTTTGCAAATATCTGTGTCTCCATCTTGAACATTTTCACGGATGGAGTTGAAGCGATGCTTGATGTGCCTGGTCTTCTTGTGAAACCTAGGCTCCTTGGCAAGGGCAATAGCTCCAGTGTTGTCACAGAAGAGTTTGATCGGCCCCGACGCATTGGGTATGACTCCTAGGTCGGTGATGAACTCCTTCACCCAAATTGCTTCACGCGCTGCCTCCGAAGTTGCCATGTACTCCGCTTCACATGTAGATCCCGCCATGACGCTCTGCTTGCAGCTGCACCAGCTCACTGCTCCACCATTCAACATATACATGTATCCGGTTTGTGACTTAGAGTCATCCAGATCTGTGTCGAAGCTAGCGTCGACGTAACCCTTTACGAAGAGCTCTTCATCATCTCCATAAACGAGAAACATGTCCTTTGTCCTTTTCAGGTACTTCAGGATATTCTTGACCGCTGTCCAGTGTTCCTTGCCGGGATTACTTTGGTACCTTCCTACCAAACTCACGGCAAGGTTTACATCAGGTCTGGTACACAGCATGGCATACATAATAGATCCTATGGCTGAAGCATAGGGGATGACACTCATCTCTTCTTTATCTTTTGCCGTGGTCGGGCATTGAGCCGAGCTCAATCTCACACCTTGCAATACAGGCAAGAACCCCTTCTTGGACTGATCCATTTTGAACTTCTTCAAAATCTTATCAAGGTATGTGCTTTGTGAAAGACCTATGAGGCGTCTCGATCTATCTCTATAGATCTTGATGCCTAATATATAAGCAGCTTCTCCAAGGCCCTTCATTGAAAAACACTTATTCAAGTAGGCCTTAATGTTGTCCAAAAGTTCTATATCATTTCCCATCAAGAGTATGTCATCTACATATAATATGAGAAATGCCACAGAGCTCCCACTCACTTTCTTGTAAACGCAGGCTTCTCCATAAGTCTGATGGGGTTATGTACCTAGGGTAGGGTCATGGACCTGTTCCAAGTAACTTACCCTAGGACATCCCTAGAAGAGGTCGCCTTCCAGTCGACCAACGAGGACTCACTCGACTGACCTGAAGGACTCGACCATGAAGACTCACTCGACCACCAGGAGGTCAAGAGGCACTCTGCACCGCAACGGCCTGTAATTAAGTAGACTTTATGATAGTAAAGGCACTTTATGTGGGGCGTTACCAGTAACGCCCCAGACTTAACTCACCTTAAACCCTCTCCTACGTGGGCTGGCTGGGGTCCTGGCGCACTCTATATAAGCCACCCCCCTCCACAGGCAGAAGGGTTCGGCACCTTGTAATCCGTACATTCATAATCCACTCGACCGCCTCCGGGCTCCGAGACGTAGGGCTGTTACTTCTTCCGAGAAGGGCCTGAACTCGTACATCCTTCGTGCTTACAACCTCTCCATAGCTAGGACCTTGCCTCTCCATACCTACCCCCACTCTACTGTCAGGCTTAGAACCACGACAGTTGGCGCCCACCATGGGGCAGGTGTTTTAGCGATTTTGTGGAGAAGTTGCGATTCTTCCGAGTACTTTCATCATGGTGTCTGCTGGAATTTTGGTCGAGGGTCAAGAGATCCGTCTCGGCGCTCTCACCTTCATCGCCGACGACTCCGCATGGCTCCAGGAGGCTCCACTCGACGTAGATGCGCTCCCCGTCCGCGGTGCGACGCATTTTCGCGCATGTGTCCGCGGCGTTCTGCTGCGGCAACCATCGACCCAGTATCGGTCGGCTCCTCCATCTTCCACCCTCCCGGTCTCCCGCCAGCGCAAGCGCTCAGGCCGGTCGAGGCTTCAGCGATGGGTGAGTCACGCGGTGGCTCGCCAGTCGGCCACTACACAAGTTGCGGCAATCGAGCCCAACGAATCTCTCTACGGCTTGTTCGATCAGTCGACTGGATCCGGAGAGACTGCATCCGAGTGCGGAAGCAGTGATCCAGCGGCGGAAATCTTGATGGTCGACGGGCCCCACAGTCCTCCTGGCTTCGCCCGTGGTGGTGGAGCAGGCGACGGCGGCGACCCTGCACGAGGCTACGAAGAATACCAGCCCGAGCCACTCGACTCTCTGCAAAGAGAAGAGCTTCGCCGCAGGAACGAGGATCCCCTGCGTATTCCCATCGCAGGAGAAACCCCCGAGGCTCGTGCCTTGGAGGAGGCGCGTCTGGCCAATTTGGCCGAGCGCACTCGACTGGAGAACCTTCAGCGAGCACTCGACGAGCGCGCGCGGCAACGAGTTCCCGACACCAGTCGACGTCAAGTCTTCCCGCCGACTCAGGTATATCGAACCCCAATTCAGAATTTAGCAGCTGCGACCCGTATAGCAGAGTCCATTCAGCCTTCGCAGTCAGAGGCTGGCAGAGGTTTGCTGCAGATCAGGGATCTGCTCCGGGCAGCAGGAGATCAGAATTCAGCCGTGTCTCAGTCGTGCAACAGAATTCACAGTCGATCTGTCACTGTGAATACGGTTCAGTCAGCTCACAGCCCCAGATCGCCTCCGCGGTGCGAAGGGCGTGAGAATCGGCGAGATCAATATGGCGACAGACTCGACCGAGATGATAGGCGTCGAGTGCCCTATTCCCCTCCGAGGGGTGGGTCTTACGCTCCTCGGCAGCCAGATGATAGGCGTCAGTACAGTACAGGGCGTAGGGTTCCAGTTGACCCCAGAGAGCCAGGCTTCGACGCGCGATCCATTATCGTGCAAGGGTTGGTCGACCGGAACAGAGCCCATCGAGGCGCACTCGACAGAGATGTGCCCACGAGCAGTCGAGTACATGTTTCTGGTCCTGAATGTTTCAGCAGAGCTATCAGAGCCGCAGTTATTCCCCCCAATTTCAGGTTGGCAACAGGAGTCAGCAAGTTCACTGGTGAGTCTAAGCCTGAAACTTGGCTTGAAGACTACCGAGTGGCAGTTCAGATCGGTGGTGGGAACGACGAGGTGGCCATGAAGCATTTGCCCCTCATGTTGGAAGGTTCTGCCAGGGCATGGTTGACTCAATTGCCTCCTAGCAGCATTTACACTTGGGAAGATCTGTCCCGAGTGTTCGTCAGAACGTTCGAAGGGACTTGCAAGCGACCAGCGGGATTGACAGAGTTGCAAGTCTGCGTGCAGAAAACCAATGAGACTCTCAGAGAGTATATTCAGAGGTGGATCACTTTGCACCACACTGTGGAAAATGTCTCTGACCATCAGGCAGTATGCGCCTTCAAAGATGGTGTCAAGAACAGAGAACTGAGTTTGAAATTTGGTCGAACTGGTGACATGACCTTGAGTCGGATGATGGAGATTGCTACCAAGTACGCCAACGGCGAAGAAGAAGACCGACTCCGAAGCGGCAAGCACAAGCCGAGTCAGTCGGAAAAAGGAAACACCAGTCGGAAACAGAAGCGGAAGGCTGAACCGGCAGCTCCTGGAGAGGCTCTGGCCGTGATTCAAGGAAAGTCTAAGGGGAAACCTAAAGGATCCTGGAACCCCAAGAAGGTGAAGGATAAAGAAGGGAACGACGTGATGGATATGCCGTGCCACATCCACACGAAGAAAGATGAAGAGGGGAATATCATTTACCCAAAGCACACCACTCGCCAATGTCGACTCCTGATCCAGCAGTTTCAGGGAAAACAGTCTAAGGACAAGGAGAAGGAGCCGGACAAGGCCGAAGACAAAGAGGACAGTGAGGGAGGATATCCGCATATCAACTCCACTCTGATGATCTTCGCAGATGTGGAAAGCAGAAGTCGACTGAAAGTGATTAACCGAGAGGTTAACATGGTTGCCCCAGCAAAGGCAAATTATCTGAAGTGGTCTCAAACACCCATCACATTCGACCAATCTGATCACCCGACTCATATTGCCACCCCTGGGAGGCAAGCTTTGGTGGTCGATCCAGTTGTCGAAGGCACTCGACTGACAAAGGTGCTGATGGATGGTGGAAGTGGGCTGAATCTGTTATGTGCAGACACGTTGAAAGGTATGGGCATTCCGATGTCCCGACTGAGCACTAGTCACATGAGCTTCCATGGAGTTATACCAGGGAAGAAGGCCGAGTCACTCGGCCAGATAGCTTTGGACATAGTGTTTGGCGATTCAAAGCATTTTCGCAAAGAAAAGTTGACGTTTGAGGTCGTGGATTTTCAAAGTGCATATCATGCCATTTTGGGGAGACCAGCCTATGCACGGTTCATGGCTCGACCATGTTACGTGTACCTCAAATTGAAGATGCCCGGTCCCAAAGGTGTGATCACTGTCACCGGTGATAGGAAAAAGGCAGAGGAGTGCTTTCAGAAGGGCTCCAAAATTGCCGATTCCCAAGTGACAGCGGTCGAGTTCGAAGAATACAAGCAAAACGCGGATCCGAGTGACTTGCTGCGATCCAAGAAGCCCGCCACAGAATCTGCATTCCAGTCGTCCGGTGGGACGAAGCCTGTTCACATTCACCCGACCGACCCCGAAGCAGCTCCGACCCGCATCTCCACAACACTCGACCCAAAATAGGAAGAAGCGCTCATCCAGTTTCTCCGTGAGAACTGGGACATTTTTGCATGGAAGCCCGCTGACATGCCAGGTGTTCCCAGGGGACTGGCTGAGCATCGCCTAAGAGTCGACTCGTCTGCAAAGCCAGTCAAAGAACATCTTCGGCGGTCTGCCGTCCAGAAGAGAAAGGCCATCGGTGAAGAAGTGGCTCGACTGTTGGCGGCAGGATTTATCCGAGAGATATTCCACTCCGAGTGGCTCGCTAATGTCGTCATGGTTCCTAAGAAGGACAAGTCGCTCCGAATGTGCATTGATTTCAAGCACATCAACCGGGCCTGCCCGAAAGATCACTTTCCTCTCCCTCGCATAGATCAAATTGTTGACTCGACCGCGGGATGCGAGAGGTTGTCTTTTTTAGATGCTTACTCCGGGTACCACCAGATCCGTCTGTATGGGCCCGATGAAGTAAAAACAGCTTTCATCACTCCATTCGGGTGCTTCTGCTATATCACCATGCCATTCGGCCTCAAGAATGCCGGAGCCACATTTATGCGAATGATCCAGAAGTGTCTACTCACTCAAATCAGTCGGAATGTGGAAGCTTATATGGATGATATTGTTGTCAAATCACGAAAAGGTTCCGACCTGCTCGCTGACCTCGCCGAAACATTTGCCAACCTCAGAAGGTATGATATCAAGCTCAATCCATCAAAGTGCACATTTGGAGTTCCTGGTGGCAAGTTACTCGGTTTTCTCGTTTCCGAACGGGGAATCGACGCCAACCCAGAAAAGATTGGCACTATTCTCCGAATGAAACGCCCTGTGCGAGTGCACGATGTCCAGAAGCTTACTGGATGCTTGGCCGCATTAAGTCGATTCATCTCACAACTCGGTGAAAAGGCACTGCCTCTTTACCGACTGATGAACAAGGCTGACAAGTTCGAGTGGACTCCGGAAGCTGATGCAGCGTTTGCCGAGCTAAAAGCTCTGCTCTCCACCCAGCCGGTGCTTGCTGCTCCAATCAGCAAAGAGCCTCTGTTGCTCTACATCGCAGCCACAGGACAAGTCGTCAGTACTGTGCTAACGGTCGAGCGGGAAGAAGAAGGAAAAGCTCTCAAAGTTCAGCGCCCAGTGTATTATTTGTCTGAAGTCTTGACTCCATCCAAGCAGAGATATCCTCATTATCAGAAGCTTGTGTATGGAATATACATGACCACAAAGAAGGTTGCTCATTATTTCTCTGACCATTCAATCACAGTCGTCAGCGACGCTCCACTATCAGAGATTTTGCACAACAGAGATGCAACTGGTCGAGTGGCCAAATGGGCGATTGAACTTCTTCCCCTTGATATCAAGTTTGAGGCAAAGAAAGCCATTAAGTCCCAGGCAATAGCAGATTTCCTCGCCGAGTGGATCGAACAGCAGCAGCCGACTGAAGTTCACTCGGAGCATTGGACCATGTTTTTCGATGGTTCTAAGATGTTGAATGGTTCCGGTGCTGGGGTTGTCCTGGTTTCCCCCAGAGGAGATAAGCTCAGATATGTGCTCCAGATTCACTTTGATTCCTCCAACAATGAGGCAGAATATGAGGCCCTCTTATATGGGTTGCGCATGGCCATTTCACTCGGCGTCCGTCGCCTAATGGTCTATGGCGACTCGGATTTAGTGGTCAATCAGGTGATGAAAGAGTGGGACGTGAGAAGCCCAGCCATGACTGGATACTGCAGTGCAGTGAGGAAGCTGGAGAAAAAGTTCGAGGGGTTGGAGCTCCATCATATACCCCGACTGAAAAATCAAGCAGCTGATGATCTAGCAAAGATAGGTTCCAAGAGAGAAGCCATTCCGAGTGGCGTGTTCTTGGAGCATATACATACTCCGTCAGTCAAAGAAGATCCTTTCACCGAAGAAACTCCGCAGCCCAAGAGTGCCACAGATCCGACTGAAGTTGAAGTCCCAGCGGTGGTCGACTTGATCATGGAGGTTTTGGTAGTCATTCCCGACTGGACGATTCCGTATGTCGCATATATCTTGAGGAAAGAGCTTCCGGAGGATGAGGAAGAGGCTCGACAGATCGTCCGTCGATCTAAGGCCTTTACCGTCATCAAAGGACAATTATACAGAGAGAGCACGACTGGAGTCGGTCAGAAGTGCATAACACCAGAAGAAGGTCGACTCATCCTCAATGATATTCACTCGGGGACCTGTGGTCATCATGCGTCCTCCCGGACCATCGTGGCCAAAGCATACCGAGCCGGATTTTACTGGCCCAAGGCGAATGAGATGGCAAAGGAGATAGTGGATAAGTGCGAGGGATGTCAGTTCTACTCGAATATGTCGCACAAACCTGCGTCAGCTTTGAAGACCATCCCACTCGTCTGGCCTTTTGCGGTCTGGGGGCTGGACATGGTCGGCCCTTTGAGAACAGGACGAAGTGGCTTCACGCATGTACTGGTGGCAGTCGACAAGTTCACCAAGTGGATCGAGGCTAAACCAATCAAGAGCCTCGACACCGGTACTGCTGTTAGCTTCATCAGGGAACTAATATTCAGATATGGAGTCCCGCACAGCATCATTACGGATAATGGGTCAAACTTTGAGTCAGAGGAATTCAGAACCTTCTGCAACTCCCAGGGCACACGGGTCGACTACGCATCAGTCGCCCATCCGCAGTCGAATGGACAAGCAGAGCGAGCTAATGGACTGATTCTCAAGGGACTGAAGCCGCGACTGATGCGTGATCTCAAACACGTGGCTGGAGCTTGGGTCGACGAACTTCCATCTGTACTCTGGGGACTGCGGACCACGCCCAATCGGTCGACCGGAAGAACTCCATTCTTCTTGGTCTATGGGGCCGAAGCAGTCTTGCCGAGTGATCTTCTCCACAATGCTCCTCGAGTCGAAATCTACAACGAAGCAGAAGCTGAACAAGCGCGGCAGGACGCAGTCGACCTTTTAGAGGAAGAAAGGGAGATGGCTCTGATCCGGTCGACCATCTACCAACAAGATCTACGCCGTTTCCACGCCCGAAATGTGAGAGGTCGAGCCTTCCAGGAAGGGGATTTGGTTCTCCGAGTGGATCAGCACAAACCACACAAGCTTGCTCCTTCTTGGGAAGGCCCCTTCATCGTCACTAAGGTTCTCCACAACGGGGCGTACCGTCTTTACAACGTCGAGCATAATATCGACGAGCCCCGAGCTTGGAACGCGGAGCTACTCCGCCCATTTTACACTTAAGTTTTATCACTCGGATGAGTTGCAATAAAGTACTTCTGTAGTTCATGGGTTTAGAAATAATTGTGTCATCACTTTTTATTTTTGTCCACATAAAAACTCCCCCTCAGTGGGTGGCTTAGCCGCGAATCCGTTTCGCCTAAGTTTGTAAAAATCCTATCGAGTGGTGAGCCAGACTCTCACTCGGAGGCTTAGCTGCGAATCCGTTTCGCCTAAGTTTATCAAAATCCTACCGAGTGGTAAGCCAGCCTTCCACTCGGGGGCTTAGCTGCAGTCCAAGGACTCGCCTAAGTTTATCAAAATCCTACCGAGTGGTAAGCCAGCCTTTCACTCGGGGGCTTAGCTGCAGCCTCGTGCTCGCCTAAGTTATAAAAATCCTACCGAGTGAAGAGCGACCCTCTCACTCGGGGGCTTAGCTGCAGTCCAAGTACTCGCCTAAGTTGTGAAAATCCTACCGAGTGAAGAGCGATCCTCTCACTCGGGGGCTTAGCTGCAGCCTCGTGCTCG
>NC_057813.1:445106560-445117856 GCF_018294505.1 Triticum aestivum
GTGCTCGCCTAAGTTATCAAAATCCTACCGAGTGGTAAGCCAGCCTTCCACTCGGAGGCTTAGCTGCAGCCTCGTGCTCGCCTAAGTTATCAAAATCCTACCGAGTGGTAAGCCAGCCTTCCACTCGGAGGCTTAGCTGCAGCGTCGTGCTCGCCTAAGTTATAAAAATCTTACCGAGTGGAGAGCAACCCTCTCACTCGGGGGCTTAGCTGCAGCCCTGCGCTCGCCTAAGTTACAAAAATCCTACCGAGTGAAGAGCAACCCTCTCACTCTGAGGCTTAGCTGCAGCCCAGTGCTCGCCTAAGTGGACTAAAGAATAAGTCGATTGTGGTACAGGCACCTTGCTTTGAACCTGCAAAAGACATTCCGAGCCGAAGGCAATCATATTCAAGCGCCGAATTCAAGTTTGAATCGATATCTAAAGGAACCGAAAGTGCTCAGGCGTCAAGCCTGTTAAGGTTTGTCGGTTACAATTCCACTCGGCATACCGAGGCAAATTTAAAGTGTCGAGCCAGAAGAAGTTTTTTACCCCTCCTGTGGAGGGCTGGAAGGTGCAACAAATTCATCAAGGTCAATTCCGTCGGCGATCCGAGTGGCAGCTGCAAGGAAAGTCTCCATAAAGGACCTGAAGTCATGCTTCTTGGTATTGGCCACCCGAAGGGCCGCCAGCTTCTCCTCTCGTGCATCTTTGCAGTGGACTCGGGCCAGACACAGAGCGACATCTGCACCACACCGAGCCGAGGACTTCTTCCACTCCTGCACTCGACCAGGGATCGCGTTCAAGCGGGCCATCAGCGACTCAAGGTCATTCTGAAGTGTCTCCTCAGGCCAGAGCGTCGAGTCGATGCGAGATGTGGCGGCCTTCAGCCTTGCGAGATAGTCCACGACAGCTGCGACACGAGACTCCAGTCGGAAAACATCCATGGCAACTTCGTCGTTCACCGGAGAATTGACGGGGTCAAGGTTTGGCTCCAGTCGGCTGGTTTCCTCTTCAAAGTTTTGACAAAATTCTGCAAGGGTGATCACTAAGTCAAGGGGATAGTCGAATGGAAGAAGCCACAGTTGGAAATACTTGCCAAACATGGAGGTTTACCTTCAAGCATAAGAAACAGCTTCTTGGCAAGGCCACTCAGGAAGGCCTCCAGTTCAGTTTTCTTCTCAGTCAATTTGCTGACTTGGTCGGTCAAGGCAGCTTTGTCAGTTCTCAGTCGACTGACTTCCTTGTTGGCAATCCCAAGAGCAGTTTTCAGATTGGTATTGTCTTGTTCGAGCTTGGTGACCGAAGCTAACTTCTCGTCAGCAAGCTTGATCTTCTCAGCTAGCTCAAGGTCTTTCTTCTGCTGGGCCTCCCTTACCTTACCTGCAAGTTACAGCGAGATCAGATGCCGAAACAAGCAAGGGGAAAAGCAGTCGTCAGGGTCTCACCAAACATACCTTCGGTCTCCTCCTTTGCCTTTGTCAGCTTCTCCTGAACCAGCTTCAAGCTCAGCTCGACTTGAGTATGTTTTTGTTCCAGCTCTGAGTAGCGAGCCACAAGATCACAGGAGTTCTGCGAAGAACCAATCGACTAAACGTCAAATGTAACTCACTTCCGAGTGAAAAAGGGAAAAACACACGTTTCTAAGACTACAGCCGAATACAAGCATTCGACCGTAGTCTCGGGGACTACACCCAGTGGGTGCACTCAGCGTGCCCCCACTAATCCTGTTGAAGACAAAGTCGACCAGTCGACCTCAAAAAAAAACAGTGTGCGAGACGCATTCTCTAAGACTGTGATCAACTGCAAGCAGTCGACCACAGTCTCGGGGACTACACCCAGTGGGTGCACTCAGCGTGCCCCCACCGGTTTGCGAAATCCAGTCGACCAGTCGACTGACAGAAAGATTGACATCATAAAGCCTAAGGCCGACTGCCAGCAGTCGACCTTAGCCTTGGGGACTACACCCAGCGGGTGCACTCAGCGTGCCCCCGCTAACACGGAGTTTATTCGACACACCCAGTGGGTGACTAATATAAATTCCGGAAAAGAAAAGTTTTTGGTAACATATCCAACAGAACAAACAGCGGTCGACTGACCTGGACATTGCTTTGGAGGGCAGAACTGGCGTCATAAGCTGCCTGGCTCGCGTCCCGGATGGTCTTCAGCTGCTCCATCATGAGTCCCGCCTGGCGTATCGCCTCCTTCGCTGCGCCAGCTTGGTCCTCTGGGACGTGGTGCGTCATGAAGAGGGAAGGCTGCTGAGCACTCGTCAGTGGAATCGCGAAGGTCACCGTGTGTCGAGTGGTGTTCTCTTCCTCCACAGTCAGAATTTCAGGCGCTGGCACATCCTGAGGCACCTTACTGGCGGACGCTTTCCGACTCCTCCTGTGCTTCAGCGGCTCTTCATCCTCATCATCATCAGGAAGATCGATAACAGTGTTGGGTGGAGCTGCAGAGAAGGGTCAGGATCAGAGATCGCGAGTCAGTCGACTAAGAATGGTATTAAGAACACAGTACCTGGATTCGAAGTTGCTGCATCCTCCATCTCGTGGTCATCGGCCCGGGCCGAGGTCTCAGAAGTAGCAGCACTGCAACTCCAAAGGATCAGTCGACTAACCTCAGCGTCGACCAGAGATAAGGTTCGCACAGAATAAGAAAATATGAGCAACACAATTACCCTGATATGGTGGGGATGGACACCTTCATCTTCGGCAAGAGCTTGGTCGGCTTCGATGAGGCCGCCCTGGGCTGCTTCGGCGCCTTTTCAGTCGGCGCCGGAGAGGTGGTCCGAGGGCGCTTGGTCGACTGAGTGGCGGTCGCAACCCCCTTACCACGTTCGGTCGAAGGGTCGTGGACAAGCTTCGACCGCCTTTCTGAGCGCGGTGGAACGACCTCCTCCTCCTCTTCTTCCTCGTCCTCGATGTCATCTTCATCACCTTCATCATCATCGTCGTCGTCATCATCCCCTGCAGCATCCGAGTCCCATTCCTCCTCTTCCTGGCTCTCGCCCCCGCTCGCCTCGCCCCCGCTCGCCTCGCCTTCCTCAGTCGAAGCTTGTGCCCCATTGGGCATCGAGTACAGCTCGGTGAAGGCCTAGCAGATGCCCAAACAAGGATCAGTCGACCAGTCGACAGGGTTAGCAGAAATGAATACGACAAGGACACAATGGAAAGCAGAACAAGTGTACCTTGTTTGGGTCGCTGTTGTGGTCGAGTGGAGGAATCCTTCTGGCTCCGCGCGGGTTGTCCCTGTTTCCGGTAACGGCTACCATCCATCTTTCCAGAGTGGCATCGTCGACTTCTTCTGGATGGACTCTAGTCTCGTCTTCGGACCCACAGTACAACCACATGCAGTGGCTCCGGAATTGAAGTGGTTGGATGCGACGCCTGAGGAAGACCTCCAGAAGATCCATGCCCGTCACCCCCTCCCGAACCAACTGCACCACGCGTTCCATCAACATCTTCACATCGGCTTTCTCCTCCGGAATCAGCTTCAGAGGGGAGGGCTTGTTCACTCGGTCCATGGTAAACGGAGGGAGTCCACTCGACTGCCCTGGCGTCGACTGGACCTGGCAGTAGAACCAAGTCGACTGCCAGCCTCTGACGGACTCGGGAAAGGACATAGGCGGGAAGGTGCTATTATTCCTCACCTGAATCCCCAGGCCCCCACACATTTGGACGACTTGGGTCTTCTCATCACCTGGGCTCGCCTTCTTCACGGTCTAAGAGCGACACGTGAAGATACGTTTGAACAAGCCCAGTGCGGTCGACAGCCCAAGAAACCCTCACACATGGACACGAATGCAGCAAGATAGGCAATGGAGTTTGGGGTAAAGTGGTGGAGCTGCGCTCCAAAGAAATTCAAGAAGCCACGGAAGAAAATGCTTGGCGGCAAGGAAAACCCACGATCAACATGAGTGGCCAGAAGCACACACTCACCCTCTTCTGGCTGTGGCTGCCACTCCTTCTGATGGGGTTATGTACCTAGGGTAGGGTCATGGACCTGTTCCAAGTAACTTACCCTAGGACATCCCTAGAAGAGGTCGCCTTCCAGTCGACCAACGAGGACTCACTCGACTGACCTGAAGGACTCGACCATGAAGACTCACTCGACCACCAGGAGGTCAAGAGGCACTCTGCACCGCAACGGCCTGTAATTAAGTAGACTTTATGATAGTAAAGGCACTTTATGTGGGGCGTTACCAGTAACGCCCCAGACTTAACTCACCTTAAACCCTCTCCTACGTGGGCTGGCTGGGGTCCTGGCGCACTCTATATAAGCCACCCCCCTCCACAGGCAGAAGGGTTCGGCACCTTGTAATCCGTACATTCATAATCCACTCGACCGCCTCCGGGCTCCGAGACGTAGGGCTGTTACTTCTTCCGAGAAGGGCCTGAACTCGTACATCCTTCGTGCTTACAACCTCTCCATAGCTAGGACCTTGCCTCTCCATACCTACCCCCACTCTACTGTCAGGCTTAGAACCACGACAGTTGGCGCCCACCGTGGGGCAGGTGTTTTAGCGATTTTGTGGAGAAGTTGCGATTCTTCCGAGTACTTTCATCATGGTGTCTGCTGGAATTTTGGTCGAGGGTCAAGAGATCCGTCTCGGCGCTCTCACCTTCATCGCCGACGACTCCGCATGGCTCCAGGAGGCTCCACTCGACGTAGATGCGCTCCCCGTCCGCGGTGCGACGCATTTTCGCGCATGTGTCCGCGGCGTTCTGCTGCGGCAACCATCGACCCAGTATCGGTCGGCTCCTCCATCTTCCACCCTCCCGGTCTCCCGCCAGCGCAAGCGCTCAGGCCGGTCGAGGCTTCAGCGATGGGTGAGTCACGCGGTGGCTCGCCAGTCGGCCACTACACAAGTTGCGGCAATCGAGCCCAACGAATCTCTCTACGGCTTGTTCGATCAGTCGACTGGCTCCGGAGAGACTGCATCCGAGTGCGGAAGCAGTGATCCAGCGGCGGAAATCCTGATGGTCGACGGGCCCCACAGTCCTCCTGGCTTCGCCCGTGGTGGTGGAGCAGGCGACGGCGGCGACCCTGCACGAGGCTACGAAGAGTACCAGCCCGAGCCACTCGACTCTCTGCAAAGAGAAGAGCTTCGCCGCAGGAACGAGGATCCCCTGCGTGTTCCCATCGCAGGAGAAACCCCCGAGGCTCGTGCCTTGGAGGAGGCGCGTCTGGCCAATTTGGCCGAGCGCACTCGACTAGAGAACCTTCAGCGAGCACTCGACGAGCGCGCGCGGCAACGAGTTCCCGACACCAGTCGACGTCAACTCTTCCCGCCGACTCAGGTATATCGAACCCCGATTCAGAATTTAGCAGCTGCGACCCGTATAGCAGAGTCCATTCAGCCTTCGCAGTCAGAGGCTGGCAGAGGTTTGCTGCAGATCAGGGATCTGCTCCGGGCAGCAGGAGATCAGAATTCAGCCGTGTCTCAGTCGCGCAACAGAATTCACAGTCGATCTGTCACTGTGAATACAGTTCAGTCGGCTCACAGCCCTAGATCGCCTCCGCGGCGCGAAGGGCGTGAGCATCGGCGAGATCAATATGGCGACAGACTCGACCGAGATGATAGGCGTCGAGTGCCTTATTCCCCTCCGAGGGGTGGGTCTTACGCTCCTCGGCAGCCAGACGATAGGCGTCAATACAGTACAGGGCGTAAGGTTCCAGCTGACCCCAGAGAGCCAGGCTTCGACGCGCGATCCATTATCGTGCAAGGATTGGTCGACCGGAACAGAGCCCATCGAGGTGCACTCGACACAGATGTGCCCACGAGCAGTCGAGTACATGTTTCTGGTCCTGAATGTTTCAGCAGAGCTATCAGAGCTGTTGTTATCCCCCCCAATTTCAGGTTGGCAACAGGAGTCAGCAAGTTCACTGGTGAGTCTAAGCCTGAAACTTGGCTTGAAGACTACCGAGTGGCAGTTCAGATCGGTGGTGGGAACGACGAGGTGGCCATGAAGCATTTGCCCCTCATGTTGGAAGGTTCTGCCAGGGCATGGTTGACTCAATTGCCTCCTAGCAGTATTTACACTTGGGAAGATCTGTCCCGAGTGTTCGTCAGAACGTTCGAAGGGACTTGCAAGCGACCAGCGGGATTAACAGAGTTGCAAGTCTGCGTGCAGAAAACCAATGAGACTCTCAGAGAGTATATTCAGAGGTGGATCACTTTGCACCACACCGTGGAAAATGTCTCTGACCATCAGGCAGTATGCGCCTTCAAAGATGGTGTCAAGAACAGAGAACTGAGTTTGAAATTTGGTCGAACCGGTGACATGACCTTGAGTCGGATGATGGAGATTGCTACCAAGTACGCCAACGGCGAAGAAGAAGACCGACTCCGAAGCGGCAAGCACAAGCCGAGTCAGTCGGAAAAAGGAAATTCCAGTCGGAAACAGAAGCGGAAGGCTGAACCGGCAGCTCCTGGAGAGGCTCTGGCCGTGACTCAAGGAAAGTTTAAGGGGAAACCAAAAGGATCCTGGAACCCCAAGAAGGTGAAGGATAAAGAAGGGAACGACGTGATGGATATGCCGTGTCATATTCACACGAAGAAAGATGAAGAGGGGAATATCATTTACCCAAAGCACACCACTCGCCAATGTCGACTCCTGATCCAGCAGTTTCAGGGAAAACAGTCTAAGGACAAGGAGAAGGAGTCGGACAAAGCCGAAGACAAAGAGGACAGTGAGGGAGGATATCCGCATATCAACTCCACTCTGATGATCTTCGCAGATGTGGAAAGCAGAAGTCGACTGAAAGTGATTAACCGAGAAGTTAACATGGTTGCCCCAGCAAAGGCAAATTATCTGAAGTGGTCTCAAACACCCATCACATTCGACCAATCTGATCACCCGACTCATATTGCCACCCCTGGGAGGCAAGCTTTGGTGGTCGATCCAGTTGTCAAAGGCACTCGACTGACAAAGGTGCTGATGGACGGTGGAAGTGGGCTGAATCTGTTATATGCAGACACGTTGAAAGGTATGGGCATTCCGATGTCCCGACTGAGTACTAGTAGCATGAGCTTCCATGGAGTTATACCAGGGAAGAAGGCCGAGTCACTCGGCCAAATAGCTTTGGACGTAGTGTTTGGCGATTCAAAGCATTTTCGCAAAGAAAAGTTGACGTTTGAGGTCGTGGATTTTCAAAGTGCATATCATGCCATTTTGGGGAGGCCAGCCTATGCACGGTTCATGGCTCGACCATGTTACGTGTACCTCAAATTGAAGATGCCCGGTCCCAAAGGTGTGATCACCGTCACCGGTGATAGGAAAAAGGCAGAGGAGTGCTTTCAGAAGGGCTCCAAAATTGCCGATTCCCAAGTGACAGCGGTCGAATTCGAAGAATACAAGCAAAACGCAGATCCGAGTGACTTGCTGCGGTCCAAGAAGCCCGCCACAGAATCTGCATTCCAGTCGTCCGGTGAGACGAAGCCTGTTCACATTCACCCGACCGACCCCGAAGCAGCTCCGACCCGCATCTCCACAACACTCGACCCAAAATAGGAAGAAGCGCTCATCCAGTTCCTCCGTGAGAACTGGGACATTTTTGCATGGAAGCCCGCTGACATGCCAGGTGTTCCCAGGGGACTGGCTGAGCACCGCCTAAGAGTCGACAAGTCTGCAAAGCCAGTCAAAGAACATCTTCGGCGGTCCGCCGTCCAGAAGAGAAAGGCCATTGGTGAAGAAGTGGCTCGACTGTTGGCGGCAGGATTTATCCGAGAGATATTCCACTCCGAGTGGCTCGCTAATGTCGTCATGGTTCCTAAGAAGGACAAGTCGCTCCGAATGTGCATTGATTTCAAGCACATCAACCGGGCCTGCCCGAAAGATCACTTTCCTCTCCCTCGCATAGATCAAATTGTTGACTCGACCGCGGGATGCGAGAGGTTGTCTTTTTTAGATGCTTACTCCGGGTACCACCAGATCCGTCTGTATGGGCCCGATGAAGTAAAAACAGCTTTCATCACTCCATTCGGGTGCTTCTGCTATATCACCATGCCATTCGGCCTCAAGAATGCCGGAGCCACATTTATGCGAATGATCCAGAAGTGTCTACCCACTCAAATCAGTCGGAATGTGGAAGCTTATATGGATGATATTGTTGTCAAGTCACGAAAAGGTTCCGACCTGCTCGCTGACCTCGCCCAAACATTTGCCAACCTCAGAAGGTATGATATCAAGCTCAATCCATCAAAGTGCACATTTGGAGTTCCTGGTGGCAAGTTACTCGGTTTTCTCGTTTCCGAACGGGGAATCGACGCCAACCCAGAAAAGATTGGCACTATTCTCCGAATGAAACGCCCTGTGCGAGTGCACGATGTCCAGAAGCTTACTGGATGCTTGGCCGCATTAAGTCGATTCATCTCACGACTCGGTGAAAAGGCATTGCCTCTTTACCGACTGATGAAGAAGGCTGACAAGTTCGAGTGGACTCCAGAAGCTGATGCAGCGTTTGCCGAGCTAAAAGCTCTGCTCTCCACCCAGCCGGTGCTTGCTGCTCCAATCAGCAAAGAGCCTCTGTTGCTCTACATCGCAGCCACAGGACAAGTCGTCAGTACTGTGCTAACGGTCGAGCGGGAAGAAGAAGGAATAGCTCTCAAAGTTCAGCGCCCAGTGTATTATTTGTCTGAAGTCTTGACTCCATCCAAGCAGAGATATCCTCATTATCAGAAGCTTGTGTATGGAATATACATGACCACAAAGAAGGTTGCTCATTATTTCTCTGACCATTCAATCACAGTCGTCAGCGACGCTCCACTATCAGAGATTTTGCACAACAGAGATGCAACTGGTCGAGTGGCCAAATGGGCGATTGAACTTCTTCCCCTTGATATCAAGTTTGAGGCAAAGAAAGCCATTAAGTCCCAGGCAATAGCAGATTTCCTCGCCGAGTGGATCGAATAGCAGCAGCCGACTGAAGTTCACTCGGAGCATTGGACCATGTTTTTCGATGGTTCTAAGATGTTGAATGGTTCCGGTGCTGGGGTTGTCCTGGTTTCCCCCAGAGGAGATAAGCTCAGATATGTGCTCCAGATTCACTTTGATTCCTCCAACAATGAGGCAGAATATGAGGCCCTCCTATATGGGTTGCGCATGGCCATTTCACTCGGCGTCCGTCGCCTAATGTTCTATGGCGACTCGGATTTAGTGGTCAATCAGGTGATGAAAGAATGGGACGTGAGAAGCCCAGCCATGACTGGATACTGCAGTGCAGTGAGGAAGCTGGAGAAAAAGTTCGAGGGGTTGGAGCTCCATCATATACCCCGACTGAAAAATCAAGCAGCTGATGATCTAGCAAAGATAGGTTCCAAGAGAGAAGCCATTCCGAGTGGTGTGTTCTTGGAGCATATACATACTCCGTCAGTCAAAGAAGATCCTTTCACCGAAGAAACTCCGCAGCCCAAGAGTGCCACAGATCCGACTGAAGTTGAAGTCCCAGCGGTGGTCGACTTGATCATGGAGGTTTTGGTAGTCATTCCCGACTGGACGATTCCGTATGTCGCATATATCTTGAGGAAAGAGCTTCCGGAGGATGAGGAAGAGGCTCGACAGATCGTCCGTCGATCTAAGGCCTTTACCGTCATCAAAGGACAATTATACAGAGAGAGCACGACTGGAGTCGGTCAGAAGTGCATAACACCAGAAGAAGGTCGACTCATCCTCAATGATATTCACTCAGGGACCTGTGGTCATCATGCGTCCTCCCGGACCATCGTGGCCAAAGCATACCGAGCCGGATTTTACTGGCCCAAGGCGAATGAGATGGCAAAGGAGATAGTGGATAAGTGCGAGGGATGTCAGTTCTACTCGAATATGTCGCACAAACCTGCGTCAGCTTTGAAGACCATCCCACTCGTCTGGCCTTTTGCAGTCTGGGGGCTGGACATGGTCGGCCCTTTGAAAACAGGACGAAGTGGCTTCACGCATGTACTGGTGGCAGTCGACAAGTTCACCAAGTGGATCGAGGCTAAACCAATCAAGAGCCTCGACACCGGTACTGCTGTTAGCTTCATCAGGGAACTAATATTCAGATATGGAGTCCCGCACAACATCATTACGGATAATGGGTCGAACTTTGACTCAGAGGAATTCAGAACCTTCTGCAACTCCCAGGGCACACGGGTCGACTACGCATCAGTCGCCCATCCGCAGTCGAATGGACAAGCAGAGCGAGCTAATGGACTGATTCTCAAGGGACTGAAGCCGCGACTGATGCGTGATCTCAAACACGCGGCTGGAGCTTGGGTCGACGAACTTCCATCTGTACTCTGGGGACTGCGGACCACGCCCAATCGGTCGACCGGAAGAACTCCATTCTTCTTGGTCTATGGAGCCGAAGCAGTCTTGCCGAGCGATCTTCTCCACAATGCTCCTCGAGTCGAAATCTACAACGAAGCAGAAGCTGAACAAGCGCGGCAGGACGCAGTCGACCTTTTAGAGGAAGAAAGGGAGATGGCTCTAATCCGGTCGACCATTTACCAACAAGATCTGCGCCGTTTCCACGCCCGAAATGTGAGAGGTCGAGCCTTCCAGGAAGGGGATTTGGTTCTCCGAGTGGATCAGCACAAACCACACAAGCTTGCTCCTTCTTGGGAAGGCCCCTTCATCGTCACCAAGGTTCTCCACAACGGGGCGTACCGTCTTTAAAACGTCGAGCATAATATCGACGAGCCCCGAGCTTGGAACGCGGAGCTACTCCGCCCATTTTACACTTAAGTTTTATCACTCGGATGAGTTGCAATAAAGTACTTCTGTAGTTCATGGGTTTAGAAATAATTGTGTCATCACTTTTTATTTTTGCCCACATAAAAACTCCCCCTCAGTGGGTGGCTTAGCCGCGAATCCGTTTCGCCTAAGTTTGTAAAAATCCTATCGAGTGGTGAGCCAGACTCTCACTCGGAGGCTTAGCTGCGAATCCGTTTCGCCTAAGTTTATCAAAATCCTACCGAGTGGTAAGCCAGCCTTCCACTCGGGGGCTTAGCTGCAGTCCAAGGACTCGCCTAAGTTTATCAAAATCCTACCGAGTGAAGAGCGATCCTCTCACTCGGGGGCTTAGCTGCAGTCCAAGCACTCGCCTAAGTTGTGAAAATCCTACCGAGTGAAGAGCGATCCTCTCACTCGGGGGCTTAGCTGCAGCCTCGTGCTCGCCTAAGTTATCAAAATCCTACCGAGTGGTAAGCCAGCCTTTCACTCGGGGGCTTAGCTGCAGTCCAAGCACTCGCCTAAGTTGTGAAAATCCTACCGAGTGAAGAGCGATCCTCTCACTCGGAGGCTTAGCTGCAGCCTCGTGCTCGCCTAAGTTATC
>NC_057813.1:445117900-445119453 GCF_018294505.1 Triticum aestivum
GCCAGCCTTTCACTCGGGGCTTAGCTGCAGTCCAAGCACTCGCCTAAGTCGTGAAAATCCTACCGAGTGAAGAGCAACCCTCTCATTCGGGGGCTTAGCTGCAGCCACGTGCTCGCCTAAGTTATAAAAATCCTACCGAGTGAAGAGCAACCCTCTCACTCGGGGGCTTAGCTGCAGTCCAAGCACTCGCCTAAGTTGTAAAAATCCTACCGAGTGAAGAGCGATCCTCTCACTCGGGGGCTTAGCTGCAGCCTCGTGCTCGCCTAAGTTATCAAAATCCTACCGAGTGGTAAGCCAGCCTTCCACTCGGAGGCTTAGCTGCAGCCTCGTGCTCGCCTAAGTTACAAAAATCCTACCGAGTGAAGAGCGACCCTCTCACTCGGAGGCTTAGCTGCGGTCCAAGCGCTCGCCTAAGCACAGGCACCTTGCTTTGAACCTGCAAAAGACATTTTGAGCCGAAGGCAATCATATTCAAGCGCCAAATTCAAGTTTGAATCGATATCTAAAGGAACCGAAAGTGCTCAGGCGTCAAGCCTGTTAAGGTTTGTCGATTACAATTCCACTCGGCATACCGAGGCAAATTTAAAGTGTCGAGCCAGAAGGAGTTTTTTACCCCTCCTGTGGAGGGCTGGAAGGTGCAACAAATTCATCAAGGTCAATTCCGTCGGCGATCCGAGTGGCAGCTGCAAGGAAAGTCTCCATAAAGGACCTGAAGTCGTGCTTCTTGGTATTGGCCACCCGAAGGGCCGCCAGCTTCTCCTCTCGTGCATCTTTGCAGTGGACTCGGGCCAGACACAGAGCGACATCTGCACCACACCGAGCCGAGGACTTCTTCCACTCCTGCACTCGACCAGGGATCGCGTTCAAGCGGGCCATCAGCGACTCAAGGTCATTCTGAAGTGTCTCCTCAGGCCAGAGCGTCGAGTCGATGCGAGATGTGGCGGCCTTCAGCCTTGCGAGATAGTCCACGACAGTTGCAACACGAGACTCCAGTCGGAAAACATCCATGGCAACTTCGTCATTCACCGGAGAATTGACAGGGTCAAGGTTTGGCTCCAGTCGGCTGGTTTCTTCTTCAAAGTTTTGACAAAATTCTGCAAGGGTGATCACTAAGTCAAGGGGATAGTCGAATGGAAGAAGCCACAGTTGGAAATATTTGCCAAACATGGAGGTTTACCTTCAAGCATAAGAAACAGCTTCTTGGCAAGGCCACTCAGGAAGGCCTCCAGTTGAGTTTTCTTCTCAGTCAATTTGCTGACTTGGTCGGTCAAGGCAGCTTTGTCAGTTCTCAGTCGACTGACTTCCTTGTTGGCAATCCCAAGAGCAGTTTTCAGATTGGTATTGTCTTGTTCGAGCTTGGTGACTGAAGCTAACTTCTCGTCAGCAAGCTTGATCTTCTCAGCTAGCTCAAGGTCTTTCTTCTGCTGGGCTTCCCTTACCTTACCTGCAAGTTACAGCGAGATCAGATGCCGAAACAAGCAAGGGGAAAAGCAGTCGTCAGGGTCTCACCAAACATACCTTCGGTCTCCTCCTTTGCCTTTGTCAGCTTCTCC